>NW_026137041.1:0-18645 GCF_000699445.3 Schistosoma haematobium | reverse complement strand
GGCAAAACCGATGGCAGAACGGAGCAGGGGAGTGAGCGAGTAAGTGTTCTAGGTGAAATGTTCATACGTGTAAGGCTGTACCAGTCACAACGAACTAAGCAAATAATGTGAAACTCGGTGATCGATCAAGACAAATTCATTCAAGCCGAAAATTCGTCCAAATCACTGAGTACGCAAAACGTCATTTAAAAAGAGTGAGAGTTTTAAAATATCACAGTTATGGTCATTCAAATGATAGTCGGACTAATATATATGAATATTGATCATGTGATGAATAAATAGGAAACTGGTTTAAACTCGTTGAAAAAGTCGATAGACCACTTTAAACTACATTTGAAATTCAGTTTGTCACGAACCACTCCGATATGCTTACACAAGTAATTCATAATTTGGTGAAAATCATACTATCTATCATCTCACTTTCACGAAACCTGTCATGAATTAAATCTGACTGAATTCACTATATTTATTAATTGCCGGGATCATCACAATAATGTGGTGAATACCTAACACATTCACTGTGGAACGAAGCATTTTATATTATGTTTAAATCTCATTTATTTATACAATATAATCACATTGTGGATACATCAGATTCGATTACGGTCTTTTGACTTTCGATAGTAATGCCAGATAAATTCTGGAGGTAAACGTGGTGACGTAGCACAAAGTTGTATGTTCCTCAAATAACCCAATCTCTCTGTTGTGGGCAAATTTTCTGGAAGCCGATCCAAGAATTTTAGTGATCCTTCTAAAATTTTGTGGATGTATCTCCCTAATCTTCTGATAGTTTCAGGAAATCTGTTCTTATTTATTGACAAAACCCTCGACTGTTTACAATTTTGTATGTTTCCTCAGACTATTTGACAACTTTGTGGGAATTAATCCATGTTCTTTGTTCAAACTCCAACACTATGGCTTTTTGAAGATATTCAGCACGATTCCTAGTTACACCAACTACCGCATTCGGAAACCACAGACTTACCGTTCCGACAGAAAAGCTTGGCGATTTAAAGACAAGTGCTCTAATGGTAATATGCATCTATTCGAAATATTTTTAAGTTGGCTTCGCAAAGTGAACGCATTACCAAAGAAGTTTTAGTTGAAGAACCCGTCTGTAATGATAAATAAGTATTGCCGTAATTAAAAGACTGATGTGTCATAAATTAGAATGTTTAGTGAACTTTGCAAAAGTACAAATTATCCACTAACAAATAACGTCTTTCAAGTCCTAGCGATTACACATGCGTTCTGTTTAGGTACATCAGATTGATGTTGAACTTTCATTCACAGTGTCCTACAAAAAGAAAATGACGTTACTCTTCAGAATTACAAACGTAGTATTAAAAAATCAAAACTGATTATAGTAGACAAAACAATGCCTTATGTCATGGCAATCGTCTAACCTTTGAACCCATAATGCCCTTCGAAAGGTTGATCACGTACGAATGGCATAACAATATTGCTTTGGAATGATTACGATTGGTTCGTGACATCTCACTTGACCATAAAGAGACATAAATAAACAAAATGTTCTGTTCTACAGACATGTGTGGATTGAGGTTACCTTCCCACCATCATGTTTGCTCGTCAGTAAGGCCGCTACCCCTCTTTTTGTGCTTTGAGGCTCTCTTACGTTGGTGGTGTATATGAATACTGTTTTAATCAAAGCTCTATGTTGGCATATGTGAGTACTGTGATTATTGACTTGAGTCACAAGAAATATAAGCAATGATGGATGGTGACCAGCTGTGGAATCCAGAACGCGAGTTTCGTTCTAATTGAAACTTGTCGGCAGGATGTAACTGCATTTCAGAGTTGACGTTCACTCAGAGACCCGAACATACGTCCGGAATTCCACTGCTAGCCAGCATTCTTGCTTGCTTATAAACCATTCATGTTACAATGTACTACCAGTTTGATCTCTGACAAAGGTTTATCCACAGAACTCAAAGTATCAATCATAAGTTTGTAGTGGAAAATAAATCCTCAATTTCAAGTATTCGACATTTGCTGCTGACCGCATTAGTTTAGATGGATTCACCTAGCTTAAGGCATTGAGTAAAACATCATCATATCTCTTCGCATCTGATTTCACTGGGTTGGCACGTTTCGATTATAAAAGGTGGTACTGGTTAAAGTGTTGTCAAACTGCTGATGCTTGGGGCATCTTTGAAGGCCTAATTTTTGCACCACTATCAATGGTTGTGGAGATCAAAAGAAGTAAGTTTGTCCAATAGTTACGAAAATGGAATATGAGGCATAACGATGGGAAACAAGTAAAGCTTTATTTGAAATGCAAAATGTCAGATTCCAGTGGCCATTCAAGGGTCGATTAATTGTAGTTCGTGACATGGCCACTTGGTGCCAATCGGTTAGATGCTGGATGGGCCATCGTTAAATTCAGATTCATTTAGGTAAGCTCCATCGAGCATGTGGGGAAGTCTGGATTGGTCCGTAAAGTAGTTTGCAGAAGATCTGAACTGAGCAAGCGTCTGACTTGGTCGGATGTCTGCTGACAACCTATTCCAGATGCTTGCATATTGTGTGACGACGAAAGTTGACTTCAATTCGCGTGATGTTTTTGATATCTTTGGTACAAATCCTTGATCCGAAGGTTATTGTTACTATTTCGGAAGATTTTAACTTATCAATACTTACTGTCTTATATGTATATATAAACAAATATATATACTATAAAATTTTTTAAAAGGTCTTAACCACAAAGAATAAAGTTTCCATGCTTTACATCTATCTTTATGTGGTCAGGCGTGAGAAATCTTATGAAATGGTGTTGTGCTTTCTCAATTTTCTGTCAATCGATGGAATGCATGCAACTAAATAGAAATGGGAAGTGTTCTTTAAGAGGCCAAACAGATAACCTATAGAGGGTAGTTTCGGATTTCTTTAAGTGGAAAGTACGGTTTGCTTTGTCTAGAGCTTATATTTTTATATGCCGCGTACAACTTGAGCACCTGAACGCTAGAACACTTCCAGTCGCGAAAAAGGAAACAGAAGACAGGTGAATGGAATGTTATTCCAGACAGTATCAAATTATGGTACGAAACTGTCAGGTATTTATAGTATTTAGTATAAAAGAAATCATCACTGTAGCTATCCAATCCAAACACATAGGTTTGTGAGCAGTGTGCAATTAGGAAGCTACACGTAGAGATTCTAGAATATCTTTCCAACGGGTGATTGGATGGAATATCTTCAGCTCTTAATGAACTTCTTACAGCTTCCTCGAGTTCACCCGTGGACCTTACCCACACCTTTCCCTCTTGAAAGTCTGTTACGCAACCATTTTTCCTCGGATCCACCTGAAACATGGTTACCGTATTCATCTTGTTGTCCATCGCTCTCGCAGGCTGTACATATTTGCCCCTGTGTCTTTTACATCTTCCAAATTAGCACTCCACAGAGCTTTTTCGAGATGTATCCACAAGCAATTGAAATGGGATTTCACTTTGTGTAAGCAATGCTCTGCCGTCTGTTCTAATTTAATTCATGTGTCTCATACACGTGACGAAATTTCTCCGGACTAGGTGCAGTAAATTTCCGATCCGACGATCTATGGTATCTGATTCCCACTTTCTATTAACATGATACGATTTGGCAAGTACACTTTCACACACCTGGAAGCTACGAATGGGAATACGGAATTCGCGTTGGATCCAGACTAAGATGTGGACTGAAGAATAGCTTTGTAGGTGGGTTAGATACACGCTCTTACCCGGTTGAAACCAAAACAGAGTGAGTGAGTAAAATGACGGTTCTGAAATTCATCATAAATTTAAATGTATATCATTACCTGAAGAAAAATGACCACCCAGCTAATCAACCAATAACTGTTCAATCAGTCGAATCTAAATTACAACAAATAAGGAATTTCACAAAGTGTAGGATCCAAACTACGGTTTGGATGTTGAAGAATAGCCTACCGGGGATTTTAGACACGCGCCCTTTCCCGTCGAAATCAGAACAAGTAATCGGGTAACTAGCGGTTCTATAATTCATAATAAATTTAATGTAAATCATTACCTAAACAAATATTATCACTCGGCTATTCAACCAATGATTGTTCAATCAATTAAATCTAAATTACAATAAATAAAGAAGTTGATAGAAGATGAGGAAAAATTACCAATCACAACAAATCAACGTTATTCTATCCTGGCTGGATAGATCATACACAACAGGAGGAACAAATCAATATGGCTACCGTCAAGAACAAGTGTCAAGTAAAACAACGCAGATGCAGTTCAGGAAGAAACACAAACTTAGTGAATGCGTAATAAAAACAAAAACTATAACAAAAATACAAATATTAACAATTCAAATGTAATCAAAATACAACATTGTACAACTAATGTGATCAATAGGAATAAAGTACAAGTATATACATGGAGGGATTTTCACCAACACATAAAACCTTCAAAATGGATCTTACACAAAGGTTGTAAGAAAATTACCGATCGCAACAAATAAACTTTATTCTATCTCTTCTGGATAGATCAAGTACAGATTTGTTCGAAAGATAGCATTTGGTTGCTTTGAAACACAACGTTTTCAAGTGTGCAAAAGTGCTTCAATTCACAATCAAAAATGCAAAATCCCGCCAAAACTAAGTATCAAGTTAAACAACAAAAGTGCAGTTCAGGAAGAAACACTGAAACTTGATGCAAGCGTAAGAAAAATAAAAACTATAATGAAATACAAAAATTACCAACTCAAATGGAATCAAAAAGACTAACAAAATCTACAACTAAAGGAATCAATGGGAACAAACTGAAAGTTTATACATGGAGGGATTTTCACACACAAAACCTTCAAAATAGGTCTCACATTGGCCCACGAAATCCCTCCATACAACACAAATCACCTTGATGCCTATGGTCACGGTTTATTTTGTAACATATTCTACATTAGAGGAACGAGCAGGACTTACAACAGTACGCCTACTCGACCTACCTACATTGATATAACAAGGAATTGATTCGAACCATCAAGGAGACAGAACTTTCGTATATCCTTTCAAACTAATCCATTATTCGTACGAACACTTACCGTCCTAATCTTTCCGTCGTTATCTATTTTACAACCTGCAATTACTCATAAGGGCCATCTTCCACGTGTCGAGATGTCCGAAGCCACGATTACTACATCTTCATTCTGAAAATTGCTATGTTCAACTAACCATTTTTGACATTTTTGTAAGGATGGTGAATATTCTCTTAACTTTCTTTTCCAAGACACATTAGCTAGATAATTAACCTGTTTCCAATGCTTGTCATATTTATCTTTGATGCTACCTTCTTCGACTATTCCATCACATTCCCTCGATAACAGCAATCTATAAGATGGTAGAGCTAGTTTAACGTTAGCATCTTGGACAACTGGAGATAAGGGTCGATCGTTTAATACCCTGTCAACTTCGGCCAAATAAGATCGCAAGGTCTCATCAGTTAAAGTCTGTTCCTTGATGGTCAACAATGAAAGCCAGTGCATAGACCTAACCATCATATTTCAAACTCCACCCCTGTGGCTGAATTAGGGCGGGTTAAAATGCCATTGAATCTGCCTCGCTGAAAATTCATTATTAATCTTCTTCTTACTGAACTGTCCCATAGATCTCATTAGTTCAGAGACTGCACCCACGAAGTTTGACACATTGTCACTGTAAATGTCTGCAGGCTTTAATTTTTTCCCAATAAAACGTAATTAGGCCATTATAAATGAATCAGTATTCAAACTACACGTAATTGTACCCAATCACTTTGTTTGGTTTCAACCAGGCAAGGGCACGTATCTAAACACCTAGATAGCTATTCTTCAGTTGAAACCTCATTCGTGAGTTTGCGTGTCTTTCTGGTTGGCAACATACTGTTATTGACTATCCGGGTTTTTCTTCCGGACATACACTCAGCTCTCGACCTTACCTCTGGTACTGCCGGATTAGGAGGAATTCTGTAAGACGTTAGGAACATGCTGATCACTTGTTCTGGGGCACCCCCTCCTCCCCCATTGGTCAGAGCTCTTTTTATCTTATCCGCGAATCCTTCTGGTTAGCGTTTTTATGGCGAGTTAGTTTTCGACGAGATGGGGTCACTAACCTCATGCCCAACCCTCCTCATTTACCAGGACTTGGGACCTGCAGTAACTCTAGAAGAGCTACACGCGGAGTGCACGAAATGCACTTGTAGGATAGGAATCTCAAAGATCCAGAATCATCAAAGCATCATTCAAAACGAAGTAGGAGGGGATCGCAATGAATGTTATCCAATATTATGCACACACCAATGATAGCAACGACGACGTTAAAGATCAGTTCTATGAGAGTCTGCAGTCAATCATAGAGAAGTGCCCATGAAAGGACCTCACCATTCTGATGAGAGATTTAAACGCCAGAATCGGAATAGACAACACCGGATATGAAGATGTCATGCGAAGACATGGACTGTGTGAGAGAAACGAAAATGAAGAAAGATTTGCGAACATGTGTGCATTCAACAAATTGGTCGTAGGCGGCACAATATTTCCAAACAAACGTATACACAAAGCTACATGGATCTCACCGGACCACACCACAGAGAACGAGATAGATCATATTTACATCAATAAAAAATTTCGGAAGGACAATGGAAGATGTGAGAATCAGGAGAGGAGCTGAAAACAGCTTCAGATCACCACCTGGTTGTGGCCAATTTAAAACTGAAGCTAAAGAAGAGCTGGACAACCGGACAAACAGCATTACAAAGGTTCAATACAGCCTTTCTTTCGACATGCTGACAAACTCAATGAATTCAAGATAGCTCTCAACAACAGGTTCCAAGCCTTACAAAATCTACTGAAGGAAGAAGAAACTACTATGGAGTACAACTGGAAAAGTATCAATGAAGCATTTAATTCAACGTGTCAAGAGGTTGTGGACCTCAAGAAGCATCATCATACTCAATGGATCTCTATGGAAACACTAGACAGGATCAAACAAAGGAAGAACAAGAAGACAACAATTAACAACAGCCAAACACGAGCAGAGAAAGTTCAACCACAAGCTGAGTACATCGAAACAAACAAACAAGTGAGGAAGAGCATTAAAGCCGACAAGAAGAAATACGTGGAAGAACGGGCAACGACGGCAGAAAATGCTGCAGCAAAAGGAAATACGAAACAGCTTTGCGATACAACGAAGAAACTATCAGGGAAATATAGTAAACCAGAAGAACCGAACACACACGAACAAATGCAGATAATGACAGCCAGTGTAGCAGCAGTCTCTTTATCAGTAGGCCTCAACATACACAAGGGGAAAACCAAGGTCCTCAAATTCGAGACGAAGAACAGCAATCCAATCACTTTTGATGGCGAAACTCTGGAAGATGTAGAATCATTCACATACCTGTGATGCATCATCGATGAACACGGAGGTTCAGGTGCAGACGTAAAGGCGAGAATTGGCAAAGCAAGGGCTGCATTCCTATAACTTTCAACCAATATGAAAGTGAGGATCTTGAATACGAATGTCAAGGCAGTTCTACTGTACGGGGCTGAAACCTGGAGAACTATAACAACCATCATCAAGTATGCACAAGTATTTGTGAATAGCTGTCTACGCAAGATGCTCAACATCCATTGGCCGGATATCATCAGCAACAGCCTTCTGTGGGAGAGAACAAACCAGCTTCCAGCTGAAGATTAAATTAGGAAAAGACGATGGAAATGGATAGGACATACGTTGCGCATATCATCAAACTGTATCACGAGGTAAGCCCTAACTTGGAATCCTGAAATGAAACGGAATAGAGGAAGGCCAAAGAACAGATTACGTCGAGAAAAAGAAGCGGATATGAAAAGGATGAATAACAACTGGAAAGAGCTGAAAAGGATGTCCCAGGACAGTGCTGGATGGCGAATGCTGGTGAGCGGCTTATGCTTCTTCACGAGGAGTAACAGGCGTAATTAAGTAAATAAGTAAGCGAATTTTTCTGCTTGGACACTCAACTGAGAATGGTGCGAAGGAGATCGTGGAGGCGATATGCCATTTTCACTGCAAAGCCGGCTACAAGCAGATGACATAAACTGAGTGCTGTTGTCAGTCACTAAGATCTCTAGAACCCCAAAACTATCAGACAATCCTGACAATCTTCTTGTCGTACTCTCTGATGTCGTTTGCCGCATGTCATATACTTCTGATCATGTTGTGAAAGCATCGACGACAACCAAGTAATTTCAGCCTGTTTTGGCCCGGTGAAATCATCGCATATTGTTTGCCAAGACTCATCCGGTTTTGGCTATGATTGTGGATCAGCTTTCGTTGGATTCTTTGCATCCTCCAGACAGGAGTGACAACTGCGACATTTTGTTCTATATCATGCTGCATTAACTGACAGTATGCAGAGCTCTAAAGATAAACGCCAAAATGACTAACCATTCCGAAGAGAAAACGTAAAGTTGATGCGTCAGCCGGTGCAGGCATGGAATTGGTAGCCTCGACGTTTTGAGGATCAGGTTTTCTTCCGGTTTTATCACTTATGAATCTCCAATAGCGGACTTGCTCTATGTAGAAATAACATTTTCCAGCACGTATTGGATCCCACTTGTCTGCTATGCATCTGAGAACCGTATTCACCTTATTCTCTAAGTCAGTATAGCCTGTACCCATGATTATTATGTCATTGAGATAGGCTGCGATACCAGGCATATCTTGTAGCATAGTATCCATAACTTTCTGGAAGATTGAAGGGGTGGTATTTGCTCCAAACGGAAGTCTGTTATATCGGAGCAACCCTTTATGAGCATTTATTGCCAATAATGCTTACAAACTTCCACTAATGGAATCTGTATATAAGCTTCTGATATGTCAAGTTTTGCAGACTTTTCGATTAATGAATGATTTTTGAAAAATTTCACTTCCAAGTCGCAAATGCTAATCAGATGTTGAAATTCCAACTTGTTGAGATGCGATCTTATCTTTGGACTGAACGTTCTCAAACACATGTACCCAGACTTTTCGTTCTGATGAGGGAGAATCCATGCATCACATCAGTTTCAGTGTTTATCCAGATAATTTCGTATAATACAGCTGACGTTCAAACTGAGACGTGTGTCGGATGCATGCACTACGACAATGTCGTCAATAAATAGAAGCGTTTTGCCAATTGTAAAGCGGTTGCTTATGTATTTAACATACAAGATTAACAATAGAGCTCCGATGACTGGACCATGGAGGACACCACAAGTAATGTTGTGAGGGTCGGAGAAGTGGTGCCCTATTTACACTCGCCAGGTTCGATTTCTTCAGATGGATGAGATCCGTTTATGCAGTTTCTCTGCTATACCGAGACTTTAATTAAAATAATCGTGTTGCACTTTATCAAACGCTTTGATAAAGTCAAAGTAGAGAATAACAACTAGCTGCCCTTCATTCCCATTGCATATGATATAATCAAATTATTCTAAATGACAGATTATGTGTGACTTCTTGTAAAACATTTTTGTTGTGGAGACAGTCGATTGCTGCTTATGTAGATGACTTTTGTCTCCTTAATAATCTACATTGCTCTTATTTATTTACTTATTTTAACACATAGATATTGGTGCAAGGAGGCACCAAAAACATATGCGCCACACAAATCTCATTCGATGTGTGCGAGGGCTGTGGTACTGCCTGGGTTCCCAAACCGAAGCAGTTGGTTTTCTTGGGGGCCACTCCGCGAGCTCTCGACCTGAAGGTCTGATCCACAAGGCAGTGGAGCATCGTACTAGATTGGTAATAGATTTGTAAGCGAAGCACAGTCACTACAATCCTTCAACTCAGCTGATTGTGTGTTGTCAGCGAGAATGTGTGCAACTGAATTGGTTTTACTTATAGAAACAGATGAAGTTGAAGATCAAGTTGTCCTTCTTCTGACTGCAGCTTTCACATAGAGTCTGAGTCGTCGATATCACGTTTGCAGTTCTAGTAGAATATCTCCAATGCAAGAGCATTCTAAACGCCTACCGAGTTGTTATCTCATATTGCTCTTTTTTATTTCTATTTGGTGGTTCCAAGATTCGAACCAGTAGAAACGTAAGACCTGACATCTGAAGCTCAGGCAGATAACAAACTCTTCATGTTTTTAATCCAGTAGCTTAAGGTGCACCGTGAATGATTTGAGTAATGATGCGCTTGTGTTTCAATTTTTAAATATTTCGTCAACCTATGATCTGACTTCACACTTACATCTCTGCTGCCACTGAGGTTTAGAAATTTTACTGGAACGCCCAACAATGAGTTCATTTCATTATCATATCTCATCTGTTTATTGCAAATAATTTCACAATATGCCGGAGAACCATGACTTTAATGTTACTGTCAAGCCCATGCACCAGGAAACTCCACCAACCTTACGTATAAACGGAGAAATGTAGCAGTCAGAGCTTAACAACGAATTGAAGACGCTGAAATTTCCAGTCAGCGAGTTGATAGCAACAGTGAAAGTCATTTATCCAATGGACGCAAAGTTAGCTTGTAATTAGTGCTATCTATATTCAGCTGATTTACCCAAGTGCTTCAATCTACAATATGAGTCAGTAAATGTTTCGTCTAGTGAGACTAAGTTCATATGGCAAAATTTATAGAATCAATTGTACATGACCATACCAGTTCAGCTTTAAGTTCCAATTTCCATTACCAACAAGTACCGGGTTTGAATAGGTGATGTTCTCTAAATACTACTTTCTGCTCAAGACACTCAAACGTAGTTCAAAAACCTCCTTCTCGTCGTACCTTTATCACATCATTACCACATTCAGTTGTTTGACTGTTATAAACTAACTGGTTTGATGAGCATTATTATGTGTGACAAAAAATAATGAGGAAATTCAAAAGTTATAGTTTATTATACTGACTATATGTTTCACCAATATTACCATGGCTGTCAACAACAAGTAAGAATTCAAAGCTTGATGACAATTTATTTCTTATCTGATAATAATAATAATTTGTGTTTTCTTCAATTTTACATAATTCCTGGATGCATTCTTGCGACTTCCTCAATCGATCCAAATTTAGTTATCAAATCCCTTAGCTTCATCATGTCAGACAGTTGATTCATCTTAGGGTATGGTATGTTAGCTGGTATATCCACATTCAAGAATCTACACAATGGTTCCCAACCATCTCCAAGTCGATGTACCAGAAGACGTGTAGGTGGTATATTTTCTTGAAGAGTTGCAATATGTTTTTCGTAACATTCAAGTAACATTGCATCATCATCAAAATCAATATCTTCCTTCTGAAATGCTAGTTTTAGTGAATCAGTAAGAAGCTTATCCCATTCAATTGGGACTCCTGCAAGTCTTTTCGCCTCCTCAAATTGCTTTTTACTCGGGTCATCTGATTTTGGCATTATAACTTGCCTGAAGCTGTTCAACCAATCGTCCTTATCGCGTACGGTTAGTACAACCTGTATTAAACGAAATATGTAGTGTGTGAAAGTATTGTCGTTATAGAAATAACTCATTTCAAAAGTCATTCAAAGATGTATACCGAAACAGTATTTTGGTCAGTTTTAAATATCACGTTTGTTTTAGCTATTGAGTAACCATTCGTATTAACTTCACTCTTGAACTTCAGTGTTATAAGTCCTTAAATATTAACTCGCAGCACACGAGTAAAAATATCTATCACAGTTTTACAGAGTTAAGACATTCGTGAATTTCGCAGTGTTTAGCTTACAAATAGAGTTGCGTCAGTGCGGTGTCAGTGAGCCCTAGAAATATCACTCACGAGGCTGAATATTTTCGGTACCGATTATCGTCCAAGTTAGTGAAGACTGACACAGATTAATCGGTCATACACAATGAATTGACGTGTGCGGTTGTGCATCTTCCATTCAGTTCTTATATCTTTTCCTATAACACATTGCTCAAGCAATACTCAGCTTGTTCTATACAGTCATCAAAGTAACCTCTGCACCTCGATATCACAGTAGGCTAATTAAGGTCAGGTATCAACCTGAGGTGGAAATTTGGCGTCATATAAGTCACACCATTCCTGTATGACCCTAGATACCTCAACATTGACATAGATCACCGACATTGATGGGTGAAGAGGCTGTTGAGAAGTGAGGAGAATGATATTTGTCAATTCAGGAAGCTCAAAAGTCCTATAACTAATAACTTAATTAACAAGTTATATCTTAGTTGACTTAGATCACGCAACTTCGTTTGCTAAATGACGAAGTAATTGAATTTCCCTGTACTTTGAAGTAAAATACTGTGTGGATAAGTAGGTGGCTACGGTATAGAAAAATATCAGATGACTGATACCTGTTCTCAAACGTTGTGGTATATATCCATGTAACAAATAAGAGTTTCAGAAATATCAATAACTTGAATTAATGAAATCCAGAAATTATAAGCATCCATATGATCAAAAATCAACCCACCTTTGCATGAGGATATGCAGTAATAATTGTCTTGTATGATCAAAATACGTGTGTATTGAACCATTATCAACAAAAGAACATGTAACAATATAACCGTTATCTTACCTTCGCATATGGATGTATATTCATCAGCTCTCTGTAGAATGCACATGATGGAACATCAGTCACAGCTACATAACAATCCAATATCTCACTCAAATATCTGTGTATTTTCTCCTCACAATGTGTCGTTCGTACCTCGTCGACAAGCATTTGCCATTTAGGAATGTCACATTGTTTTCCGGTCATAATTTCAAAACCATGATAACAAGGTTGAGAGAAAATTGTTTCCAATGCTTTCTTCATACTCATTGTTCCAGTTCTCGGTAGACCAGCTCCAATAATCAACAATGATGTTGGAGTTTCACACATAATTTCAACTGTGAAAGTAGATAGAATTTAAAAACAAATAGACAACGACCAGTGCATCATCATGTTATATTTCAGTTAGAACATCAATCTCATTTTACCGATTAGTGAAAATTATTTCAAACTATCCTTGTAAACAAAGAAACATTCCACACAAAGCAAATGGTTATATACGTTCAACCATGATCACTGTTTATCTATATAATCTGTAATTCATGGCGAACATTTCATGACACTTATTCATAAGAGTGGAGAACAAAAATAACCAGAAAACATTGCAAAATAAGAACGTTCATTATTTCTAGGATATCTATCAGCATATTACTTTGCAACTAAATATCTGACTACGCAATCGCTTGTTGAGAAACTTATATATGAAGAATAATGGCCAAACTAGACTAATTTTTATTTAACTTGAGGGCGTTACTGACGAAAATGAATGAAAGAAGTGTTGATAATAAATCACGGTAACTTCAAAGTGAGAAAAAGCTATTTTTGAACACAATGAGTTATTTTGAGTCTTTTGATATCTGAAACGTAAACAAAGCAATGGATTTGACCCAGACAGCCACAACGTACTTATGTGCTCGGATGACAATACAAAAGGATGACCAAAGTTTATCGAAATGTAAGAATGAGAAATCGGTACCACGTCTACTACTCCTACAATTATTATTATTACTACTACCACTACTACTACTACTACTACTACTGATCAAAATACGAACAAATCTCTTCTCAATGATAATGATGAAAATTTATTTCAATTTTACTGTGACAATTACGTATCAAATTGACCATCTTTAAAACTTTCTGTATTTGTGATAGAAGCCCTACTACTTGGATCTAATTTCTCCGTCGTACATGACACGATTTCTGATTTATCGATAGATGATCAATTCGGAAGTCTCTATGATCGGTTGCTCCTTGTTGTCTCAATCACTACAGATAAGCGAAATCGGTTTAAGATGAAGTAAATGGTTATTGCACACCACTTCCACGATTCTCGAATACCGGAACATTTTGACTTCTAAACATTTCACCGCTGTTCTCCCAAATGCACAGTGGTAGTCTCTTAATCCATTACGACCGATATTATCTATGCGTGCTTCTCATTCACATTAAGTAGCTGAATGCTTAGTAAAATTTTTAAGCTCGATTCTTAACAAACGATGAAATTTTCCTTAAAAGATACATTTCTAGTAACTGATATTATTGGAGACATTAATATCGAAGATAAGGCTTTGCATTTCTTTGATGTAAACTCTCCTTCTACGAACGTATCGTTAACATAGATTGTGGACTACATTTCTGATCATACATCTGTAGCAGAATAGGTACTTCCTCAAATATTCCTGTTTCACTTTCTCACACTTTTATCTCACAAACAAGTAGCAAACCATCAGCGATAGTTGTAGAAGAAATTGCATGCTACAAAATCAGATGACAAGCCAATTAATGAACAGACATGCATGGACTGTCGTCGATTGCTGACAGTGTTAGTGGTCATTGATTGTAATTCAAAGCGTGAGCGGGTTGGAAATTCCCCTTGAGCTGCTTCAACAGAACTAAGGTGTCTTCGACAGGTAGGTTAATCGAGCCGTTGTTCCTATGGAGGTCAATTCTAGGTGGAAGCTCATGTAACAGCTTAGGTTGATTGGTTAAGAAATGACCTCAAACAACTAAGTATACATCGAAACAATAGAGTTCGAGCATTCATTCACTCCCTTATTTTCTATAGACATCATATTTCCGATTATCTTATATTGAATGTTGAGAAGCTCTGTTCGTCTGAACGGAGAATCTCTTATTTGGTCATCATTGTCGAAATAATCACTTTCGATATGTACTGCAAATGCTCAGTTCATGTTTTAAGGTGGATATTTCTGACAAGTTGCTCTGGGTAGCACTTTGAGGCATATCTAACCTGATGCACATATGTCATAGATTGAAAATATGACGAGTACGCTCATAAGCGAAGGAACTTTGTACAGAATATGCATGGATGATATACAACTTATCTGTGATAGAGATGTTGAGGTTTCTCAGTTTATTGATAAAATCAACGGTGTTCAAAACAATGTCGTCATAACTTACAAAGCAGAAAATAATGATCAAGCGTTTTTTAAAGACATACTTTCGAGCCTGAGAAAAGATGTTATTATAGGACAGTCAGTTTACTGGAAAATAATTTGGATGGGGCGGTACTTACATTTCCACAGTTTCTGCACATTGTATTACAAGTAATGCTTGATTGCGTGTCTCTTTATCAGGATTCAAATAATTTGCACTGAAGATACTGTTGAAAAGGATGAAAAGTTGCTGACTAGCGCATTAATATCATATGATTATTCACTTAAGTTTGTTAATATGT
This sequence comes from Schistosoma haematobium, assembly GCF_000699445.3. Lineage (NCBI taxonomy): Eukaryota > Metazoa > Platyhelminthes > Trematoda > Strigeidida > Schistosomatidae > Schistosoma > Schistosoma haematobium. The sequence goes on along the minus strand of NW_026137041.1, from coordinate 3,429 downwards.
GCAAAAGTCGATGAACGCCATTACCTCTTGTTTATTCGGTTGCAAGGAAATCATTTATAACTATCTACCATGTACATTTAAATTCAATAGTACAGTTTTAAGACAGCAATTAAAAGCAGTCATCGAGTAGATCTATTATGCCGCTCAATTAGTTGTGATCGGAAAGTCTAAGACCATGGTTCCGAATAGACCTAGATAATCCATAAATGATTACGTCACATCCCATTGTATTTGCCAATGTACATGCTTGTGTGGACACGCATACATAGAGCGGAGTAATCGAACAATGCAATCACGGGGCATTGAACATGTGCCTAGATGGCTTCAGAGCTAATTAGTGTCAAATGATCCGATCAACGTGAATGGTGGAAAACCATGTTCATCGATAGCGAAACATATAATTGAAACGGCGTACAAAGTTGACATAGCTAGGGCTTTGAAAACGTTATCAAGTACAGACTCGTAAATTTGAACCTCTGTTATGTCCAAATGCAATTTGTCGCGAAATATTTTTACACAGTGGTCACCAAGTTGATTTATTCTGCAACTGATTTACGTTAATCCTTGAAGTGTTTGTAAATCACATCAGGTTACTTTTAATTATTCTTATAAATAAGTGTTGTCTTAACCTTGTAAGTGTCGATGCATTCGAAATTTACGATTTTTAGTGATCAAGATCATTTCTGGAATTCGGTTATTGTTTTTGTCATCCATCCATTGAAATGGCTTTGTTCTGTCTTACGATCCTCATTCGAACATTTAAACATCGTTGTCGCATAATTAAGTAAATTCTGATGATCTGACTGAGCACAGTACCGTTTGTCTAGACGTCTTATTTTACTAGTCATGTTCATGATTTACTACAAGCTGCATCGACATTGATAACCTGAGGTCATAGTAGGGCAGATTCGTCCATGTATGGTCCTCTCCTGCACTGTGCACACACAATCCAGCGAGTGGGGCTCAAACCTCGTGTGTCCGGTCTTGAATGCGAACGCTTACTCTCCAGACTAATGAGTAAGCATGCTAATGTCCAAATTAAACCAATGAATCCCCGCTCGACCGTGAATACACACAGCTCAGAAGGTTGAGTGAAAGTTATTTTCAATGGCCTCTTCACATTCAATATCCCGGTTCTTTGTAGACCAGCTCCAATAACTAAGGATCAGTGCATCATCATGTTATATTTCAGTTAGAACATCAATCTCATTTTACCGATTAGTGAAACTTATTTTAAACTATCCTTGTAAACAAAGAAACATTCCACACAAAGCAAATGGTTATATACGTTCAGCCATGATCACTGTTTACCCATATAATCTGTAATTCATGGCGAACATTTCATGACACTTATTCATGAGAGTGGAGAATAAAAACAACCAGAGAACATAACAAAATAAGAACGTTCATTATTTCTGGGATATTCATCTGCATAAGTTTTGTCTTTCTCTAATGTATGTCCGTACACCGAAAATTTGCTATTTTTACTGATAAATCCTATTCATGTTATCTCGTTGTGATTGTTGTCATTAACACAATAGAATGGCCTCCTTTCGTCTTACCATTTTCATTCATTCATTCATCCTAACACCACTGTCACATGAATAATCAAATCTCCTTCGTGAAATTTTTTGTTATTTTTATCATTGACCTACTGGAGAAAACTGGTGTTGTCGTACGATTTGCATTCATTCATTTAAACATCACATTCGCATAATTGTGTGAAACAAAATAATGGCCTAAGTGAGAAAATAATATTTGTCTAGATGTATTATTCTTTGAGTGAAATTCATGATTTAATCTAAGCTACATCGCCTTTGAAAACCTGGGGATATTGATGTGCGGTTTTCTCTACGTATGTGTCTCTCAAGAAATGTGCACCGACAAAACAGCATACAGGGCTCAAACGCAGGGGCCCGGAATCACGTGCGATTGCTTAGCTTCTAGGCCACTATGCCGAAATATAAATCTCCCTCTTCACTGTCTCTTTCTTTTTGCGGTAGATTGGATTATGACGACCTCCATAATCAAGAGGAAGCACGAATAGAATGGACAGCTTTGAATAGGCAAAACGATTCGATCTGCGCATATAGCCTAGCTTCTCTATCCCGAATGCAGTGGCTAGTGTAGACTGGGTCAGTCAGTTTATCAGCCGGCCCTTTAGCATCCAGCCTCAATGTCTATGAGGGGAAAACCGGGACTGCACCAACTTGAGCAAATCTTGTAAAAAAAGCTCTGAAAATGTCGGAAAAATTGAAGTAGCCGGTCAGCATTGTCGATAAACAAGGAGCATCTGATGCACGTGAATACACGAATCGGTAAAGCAAGAACAGCATACCCACATTCGATGAACACATTAGACTCAAATTCACTGTCAGCCAATATCAATCTTCATTACGGCCGTCGAGGTGATTGTAAATGACGGAGTCAAAACTTGAACAACCAATTCATTCATCATCAAACAGGCACACGTATTTATAAGCGAAATAACTCTTAGCTCACAAGGAAATTAAGAAAAGACTCTAGCTGTTGAAAGAACATCAAACCAAACTGCATCATGAGGTAATCACTAGCTAGTATTCCAGAAGACGGAAGTATTGGGGGAACATTCAAGGGCACATTGGGTCGGAAATCGCTGGCACACACCAAATGAGTCGATAACAACCGAAAACAGCAAGAAATGAGAGCTCAGTTTTGATATAGTTGGGGAATCCTGGTCGGCGGCGTATTTTTCTTCGTGAGGGTCGATTTTGGTAAATATCACGCACGATATGTTTATTTAATACAGTTTTGCGTGCTACGTCTATTGCCTAACTCAGGTTGAAGTCCCTGTGTTAATGTATTTATCACATCTCATCCTACAGTCAATAAGTAGTTTATTCATTCTCACAGTTTATATTGGAGTAGTCATTCATATGGTTTGACGGAACAAGTTTTGCTCATAATACTTTATCTAAAATTGTTTGATCAATCTAAGTGTGGTGTATTGCCTCTCAGTTTTGCTGAGCTTCAGACATAGCCTCCTGTCCATACATTAGAATATACAAATATTGCAAATAATAAAGTATTTCTTAGGTTTTGTAAATTCGTTCGTTGTACTTACAAATTCGGCCTGCTTTTGTGTTTAGTCAACCTAGTTTTATGTGTATCGCACTATATTACTCGCTAATTATAAGTAGATTGAGTCAATTTTAAGCATGTAGCTATCTGCGAATGTGTTCTTTGTGATATGTCATATAATTGTGTATTTACATGAATCTATTTCATTCAAATCACTTGTTGATACAATTGAATTCTAATAATGGTTTGATAGTTATTTTATGTTTTGTAAAGTCCTTCAGTGAAGTGCTCGACTCGGCCAGTTTAATGGCTTATACGAACTGGTTTTGTCTGTATCGCTATATTCTACATACACACACTGACAAAACC
>NW_026137040.1:0-16985 GCF_000699445.3 Schistosoma haematobium | reverse complement strand
ACTAACAGTGTTAATTTATGTTTTAGAAACAGATTAAGTTTATCAAGCCAAATAGCTTACTTGTTCTGACTTTGGCTAAACCAAGACTCTGTATTCGACAGTCTATGGAATAGCTTCGAGTTGAACCTGTAGGAAATCGCTTCCTACAATGAAAGTACAATAAGCAGTTTAAGCTCACATACATCCGCAGACCTAGAATTCACGCAGAATATTGTGAGATGTGGTAATGGCATTAAAACCTTTTGGAGGTGGTTACGTTGGGATACCGGCTAAAAATGGGCATTCTGACACTAATTATGCCTACCAAAATATTTGCTCTGAGCTTTAAGACAAGCACTTTCCTTAGGCAATAGAAGGTCCGATACATCGTCAGATAATTTAAAAGAAGTCTAGATTAGACGTAGACAAATATCGCCCAATCATTCACACATCCATCGTACTATGGCAATTAATGTTCATCTTGATTAACAACACTTGATCACGTCATCGAAACGTGGCTTCATCTTCAGGCATTAAGGACGAAAAGTCGTTCAGAATAATTTGAATAGGTAATGAACAAAGGAAATGGGAGAAACCAGTCGATAATTTGAATGTTGAGTTCAACAAACCACCAAGAAATGGAGGAAATATTTTCATAACAAAAAACTCTCCAGACATTTTGAGAAATCAAACAGTTTATTAAAACATAAAAATTGCTTTACCAATATACTGAGGTATTGGACCTGATACAAGACTTCATTGCCCAAGATAATACAGGTTTGTCAATCTTCTACCCAAATAATGTTAAACTTAAGGTTCTGTTTGAATATCAGCGATGCAAAATATCTCAATTGTCACATGCAAAATAGTGATAAAACAGATTAGCTCAACTTGAGGTTTTCAAAAACAAATATCCATTTGCATTAAACTAAAACGAAGTGAAAATATTGATTAATCATAATAATGTACCTTCCGATCTTCATTGGAACGTGAACGGCACCGTAACCTCGCAAAACATCCTTACCAAAGACGTCAACGCCATAAGCATGAAGGACGATTTGAGGCCCTTTAAAATTCAGAAACATGAAATAACGTACAACCGAATGGGTTTGTAGACTTCCATGAAATGTCAATTGGAAAGTTGAAATTGTTCTGATCATTGCAACCAACACCTTTAATAGAAGTTTGAGTCATCCCTTCATCGAGGCCCTGTCATATTTCTGTTGTATAGGTCATTTTAGAATCTTACGGTTAATTTGGTCCAGTCTTGACCAGTTGCGAAGCAGTACTTGCACCATATATAGTCATGGAGTGGAAACTATGGAATACATCAATAGCTTTAATATCTTACGTCAGCCTTTTCAATCTGTCCAGTGACTGACAACAGAAAGTAACCACCTAAACTACCATCAGATGACATTTTTGAAATACTACGGTGCTATGAGCATAGGATTAATGCCCATCTGATGTATACAAACGCCAGATATTCGATTTTCAATGTCAAATTGGGGAGCGTGTGAAAACTAATGCGTATCTCCGAACTGATAATTTTATATCGCTAAAGGACTTTTACAACCCATTGTTCTCCGGGCTACTGATTCATGGGTAAGCCTCTTAACCTTAACTCTTCACGCTTAAATGTAAAACTTGAGTTCTAGATCTTCCGAAACTATAGTTATCCTGCTATTGTTTATTAGGCATCAAAACTTAATCGACACATTTGAATCAATTCTCTGTGTGATGGTTCCATCAAAGAAGAGGAGTAGCCAAACATGTCAGACCTGGAAAACGGTCGAGATTTTTGGGGGAAAAAGAGTATAGAAGAAATAATATTCTCGCACAGGTTCTGTCAACGTTTGGAAGGACAATAATAAGTTCAGAGCGGCTGGAAAATACCTACCACCTCTTGATATAGCGTTAAAAATCATCGTCAATCCAGATGTACTCAAAATCAAGTGCATTTGCTTGCCAAACTCGATGTGAAATATATGATATTATTTGTGGGAGCAAAGCTAGTCAAGTATGAGAACGTCGGCATGCGGCAAATTTCAGGTCTGTGTTGTACGTAGTTGCAGTCGGACTTAGTTCGTGTAAATTCCCAATGATCACAAACTTTCAAAAATCAGCAGGGACAGTGAAGAAGCTTACGTCAATACTCAATGCAACACTAAGATTAGGAGGGAAATGTTGTATTTTCGAACATGTTTGAATGATTTATTATAGCCGATAAGTAGGTAATTTTCTAAACTTCTAGTTAAATGCCCAACTAATTGATGTTGAAGGTACCACAGGTATTTGGAGTTTGACAACGCTTTAACCAGTAACACCTAATATGAAGCGTACCCACCAAGTGAAATCAAAAGACAGAAGCGAGGAGGTTTGAAGATATATTTGATAGGCTATCAATATATCGAGAATCGTCTGATCTAATCTGGCTACCGATTGCAGTAAATGTTGAGCACGGCGTTCCCCTAGCGATCTGGTGCGGATGCATGACCGAGCGCTTTCAGTTAGGTGAGTCCATTAAAACATGTGTTCAGCATCCAATGTCGAAAACTTACAGAGCTATTTATTTCGGAGATTTTATTTGCCGCTACAATGTGTTACGGTTACAATTTATTGTATATTTTTCTTCTTGGTTGGAGGCTATCTTGAGTTCCCGAGCGCTTGAACCGATCACATCAGTGGTGAAATTAATCTGATGATTGTCATCTGAACTGTCGAGTTGATTCACACAAAAGCGTGCTCACACTGAACTTGTTAACAAAACTTAACAAGAAAGTTTGATCTCATGTTTGACCCATCAATTTCTGAATATATCATCGTGATTTCGACATTTTATTCAACTTCTTGAATGTTATCACACCGAATCAAATCATATTTAGTGATTGATGTGCGGTAATTAAAAGAAATAATGAACTTCTGAATATAGATCATTTCAAAACATGCAGTTTAATGATTGTTTCCGATGAAACATGTTTCTACACAATGATATTATACATATATCATCATAGAAATACATCCGGTGATGTGTGTTGGCTGTCGATGGTATACATTTGTCCAAATGTTTATATGAGCAAAGATTAGAACACAATAATATTCTGAGCACGGTTGAACAAGTCCTATACTATCACGGTGCTCCTTAGCAGATAATGAACCTAGCAGAAGACTTCATTGCCCAAGATAATACAGGTTTGTCAATCTTCTACCCAAATAATGTTAAACTTAAGGTTCTGTTTGAATATCAGCGATGCAAAATATCTCAATTGTCACATGCAAAATAGTGATAAAAATTGTAAAACTATATTTGGCAAGTCAGTTGTCAGTATTTTAAACAACTTAAAAACTAAAATTCACAGTCATTTGTTAGGTGGAGTAGATAACAGGAAATTATATTTAAAAGCAACTTTAAAATAATCAAAATGCAGACAATGACACAGTTCTATTAAATTTCAAAGTATAAACACTAATTAGTTTAAAGAACTGCTTTAAACATGTCTTAGTACCAATATGCAGGTAATTCGAGAACTAACACTTTCTTATACGTTAAGTTAACCTAGCTGTAGCGCACAGTTTTCGAGTGTTATGGACTTTAAAGATAAATGGTGAACATTCACAAACATTTAGACATAATTCATGTGTGGTTCCAATATTATGGCAGAAACAATCTGTAAATAAAAGCAAACTACTGATGAAAAGTAGGTGAATTACATATATCTTCACCTCTCAGTTAAAAATAAAAAAACACTGAACTTGTTAACAAAACTTAACAAGAAAGTTTGATCTCATGTTTGACCCATCAATTTCTGAATATATCATCGTGATTTCGACATTTTATTCAACTTCTTGAATGTTATCACACCGAATCAAATCATATTTAGTGATTGATGTGCGGTAATTAAAAGAAATAATGAACTTCTGAATATAGATCATTTCAAAACATGCAGTTTAATGATTGTTTCCGATGAAACATGTTTCTACACAATGATATTATACATATATCATCATAGAAATACATCCGGTGATGTGTGTTGGCTGTCGATGGTATACATTTGTCCAAATGTTTATATGAGCAAAGATTAGAACACAATAATATTCTGAGCACGGTTGAACAAGTCCTATACTATCACGGTGCTCCTTAGCAGATAATGAACCTAGCAGAAGACTTCATTGCCCAAGATAATACAGGTTTGTCAATCTTCTACCCAAATAATGTTAAACTTAAGGTTCTGTTTGAATATCAGCGATGCAAAATATCTCAATTGTCACATGCAAAATAGTGATAAAACAGATTAGCTCAACTTGAGGTTTTCAAAAACAAATATCCATTTGCATTAAACTAAAACGAAGTGAAAATATTGATTAATCATAATAATGTACCTTCCGATCTTCATTGGAACGTGAACGGCACCGTAACCTCGCAAAACATCCTTACCAAAGACGTCAACGCCATAAGCATGAAGGACGATTTGAGGCCCTTTAAAATTCAGAAACATGAAATAACGTACAACCGAATGGGTTTGTAGACTTCCATGAAATGTCAATTGGAAAGTTGAAATTGTTCTGATCATTGCAACCAACACCTTTAATAGAAGTTTGAGTCATCCCTTCATCGAGGCCCTGTCATATTTCTGTTGTATAGGTCATTTTAGAATCTTACGGTTAATTTGGTCCAGTCTTGACCAGTTGCGAAGCAGTACTTGCACCATATATAGTCATGGAGTGGAAACTATGGAATACATCAATAGCTTTAATATCTTACGTCAGCCTTTTCAATCTGTCCAGTGACTAACAACAGAAAGTAACCACCTAAACTACCATCAGATGACATTTTTGAAATACTACGGTGCTATGAGCATAGGATTAATGCCCATCTGATGTATACAAACGCCAGATATTCGATTTTCAATGTCAAATTGGGGAGCGTGTGAAAACTAATGCGTATCTCCGAACTGATAATTTTATATCGCTAAAGGACTTTTACAACCCATTGTTCTCCGGGCTACTGATTCATGGGTAAGCCTCTTAACCTTAACTCTTCACGCTTAAATGTAAAACTTGAGTTCTAGATCTTCCGAAACTATAGTTATCCTGCTATTGTTTATTAGGCATCAAAACTTAATCGACACATTTGAATCAATTCTCTGTGTGATGGTTCCATCAAAGAAGAGGAGTAGCCAAACATGTCAGACCTGGAAAACGGTCGAGATTTTTGGGGGAAAAAAGAGTATAGAAGAAATAATATTCTCGCACAGGTTCTGTCAACGTTTGGAAGGACAATAATAAGTTCAGAGCGGCTGGAAAATACCTACCACCTCTTGATATAGCGTTAAAAATCATCGTCAATCCAGATGTACTCAAAATCAAGTGCATTTGCTTGCCAAACTCGATGTGAAATATATGATATTATTTGTGGGAGCAAAGCTAGTCAAGTATGAGAACGTCGGCATGCGGCAAATTTCAGGTCTGTGTTGTACGTAGTTGCAGTCGGACTTAGTTCGTGTAAATTCCCAATGATCACAAACTTTCAAAAATCAGCAGGGACAGTGAAGAAGCTTACGTCAATACTCAATGCAACACTAAGATTAGGAGGGAAATGTTGTATTTTCGAACATGTTTGAATGATTTATTATAGCCGATAAGTAGGTAATTTTCTAAACTTCTAGTTAAATGCCCAACTAATTGATGTTGAAGGTACCACAGGTATTTGGAGTTTGACAACGCTTTAACCAGTAACACCTAATATGAAGCGTACCCACCAAGTGAAATCAAAAGACAGAAGCGAGGAGGTTTGAAGATATATTTGATAGGCTATCAATATATCGAGAATCGTCTGATCTAATCTGGCTACCGATTGCAGTAAATGTTGAGCACGGCGTTCCCCTAGCGATCTGGTGCGGATGCATGACCGAGCGCTTTCAGTTAGGTGAGTCCATTAAAACATGTGTTCAGCATCCAATGTCGAAAACTTACAGAGCTATTTATTTCGGAGATTTTATTTGCCGCTACAATGTGTTACGGTTACAATTTATTGTATATTTTTCTTCTTGGTTGGAGGCTATCTTGAGTTCCCGAGCGCTTGAACCGATCACATCAGTGGTGAAATTAATCTGATGATTGTCATCTGAACTGTCGAGTTGATTCACACAAAAGCGTGCTCACACTGAACTTGTTAACAAAACTTAACAAGAAAGTTTGATCTCATGTTTGACCCATCAATTTCTGAATATATCATCGTGATTTCGACATTTTATTCAACTTCTTGAATGTTATCACACCGAATCAAATCATATTTAGTGATTGATGTGCGGTAATTAAAAGAAATAATGAACTTCTGAATATAGATCATTTCAAAACATGCAGTTTAATGATTGTTTCCGATGAAACATGTTTCTACACAATGATATTATACATATATCATCATAGAAATACATCCGGTGATGTGTGTTGGCTGTCGATGGTATACATTTGTCCAAATGTTTATATGAGCAAAGATTAGAACACAATAATATTCTGAGCACGGTTGAACAAGTCCTATACTATCACGGTGCTCCTTAGCAGATAATGAACCTAGCAGAAGACTTCATTGCCCAAGATAATACAGGTTTGTCAATCTTCTACCCAAATAATGTTAAACTTAAGGTTCTGTTTGAATATCAGCGATGCAAAATATCTCAATTGTCACATGCAAAATAGTGATAAAACAGATTAGCTCAACTTGAGGTTTTCAAAAACAAATATCCATTTGCATTAAACTAAAACGAAGTGAAAATATTGATTAATCATAATAATGTACCTTCCGATCTTCATTGGAACGTGAACGGCACCGTAACCTCGCAAAACATCCTTACCAAAGACGTCAACGCCATAAGCATGAAGGACGATTTGAGGCCCTTTAAAATTCAGAAACATGAAATAACGTACAACCGAATGGGTTTGTAGACTTCCATGAAATGTCAATTGGAAAGTTGAAATTGTTCTGATCATTGCAACCAACACCTTTAATAGAAGTTTGAGTCATCCCTTCATCGAGGCCCTGTCATATTTCTGTTGTATAGGTCATTTTAGAATCTTACGGTTAATTTGGTCCAGTCTTGACCAGTTGCGAAGCAGTACTTGCACCATATATAGTCATGGAGTGGAAACTATGGAATACATCAATAGCTTTAATATCTTACGTCAGCCTTTTCAATCTGTCCAGTGACTGACAACAGAAAGTAACCACCTAAACTACCATCAGATGACATTTTTGAAATACTACGGTGCTATGAGCATAGGATTAATGCCCATCTGATGTATACAAACGCCAGATATTCGATTTTCAATGTCAAATTGGGGAGCGTGTGAAAACTAATGCGTATCTCCGAACTGATAATTTTATATCGCTAAAGGACTTTTACAACCCATTGTTCTCCGGGCTACTGATTCATGGGTAAGCCTCTTAACCTTAACTCTTCACGCTTAAATGTAAAACTTGAGTTCTAGATCTTCCGAAACTATAGTTATCCTGCTATTGTTTATTAGGCATCAAAACTTAATCGACACATTTGAATCAATTCTCTGTGTGATGGTTCCATCAAAGAAGAGGAGTAGCCAAACATGTCAGACCTGGAAAACGGTCGAGATTTTTGGGGGAAAAAAGAGTATAGAAGAAATAATATTCTCGCACAGGTTCTGTCAACGTTTGGAAGGACAATAATAAGTTCAGAGCGGCTGGAAAATACCTACCACCTCTTGATATAGCGTTAAAAATCATCGTCAATCCAGATGTACTCAAAATCAAGTGCATTTGCTTGCCAAACTCGATGTGAAATATATGATATTATTTGTGGGAGCAAAGCTAGTCAAGTATGAGAACGTCGGCATGCGGCAAATTTCAGGTCTGTGTTGTACGTAGTTGCAGTCGGACTTAGTTCGTGTAAATTCCCAATGATCACAAACTTTCAAAAAATCAGCAGGGACAGTGAAGAAGCTTACGTCAATACTCAATGCAACACTAAGATTAGGAGGGAAATGTTGTATTTTCGAACATGTTTGAATGATTTATTATAGCCGATAAGTAGGTAATTTTCTAAACTTCTAGTTAAATGCCCAACTAATTGATGTTGAAGGTACCACAGGTATTTGGAGTTTGACAACGCTTTAACCAGTAACACCTAATATGAAGCGTACCCACCAAGTGAAATCAAAAGACAGAAGCGAGGAGGTTTGAAGATATATTTGATAGGCTATCAATATATCGAGAATCGTCTGATCTAATCTGGCTACCGATTGCAGTAAATGTTGAGCACGGCGTTCCCCTAGCGATCTGGTGCGGATGCATGACCGAGCGCTTTCAGTTAGGTGAGTCCATTAAAACATGTGTTCAGCATCCAATGTCGAAAACTTACAGAGCTATTTATTTCGGAGATTTTATTTGCCGCTACAATGTGTTACGGTTACAATTTATTGTATATTTTTCTTCTTGGTTGGAGGCTATCTTGAGTTCCCGAGCGCTTGAACCGATCACATCAGTGGTGAAATTAATCTGATGATTGTCATCTGAACTGTCGAGTTGATTCACACAAAAAGCGTGCTCACACTGAACTTGTTAACAAAACTTAACAAGAAAGTTTGATCTCATGTTTGACCCATCAATTTCTGAATATATCATCGTGATTTCGACATTTTATTCAACTTCTTGAATGTTATCACACCGAATCAAATCATATTTAGTGATTGATGTGCGGTAATTAAAAGAAATAATGAACTTCTGAATATAGATCATTTCAAAACATGCAGTTTAATGATTGTTTCCGATGAAACATGTTTCTACACAATGATATTATACATATATCATCATAGAAATACATCCGGTGATGTGTGTTGGCTGTCGATGGTATACATTTGTCCAAATGTTTATATGAGCAAAGATTAGAACACAATAATATTCTGAGCACGGTTGAACAAGTCCTATACTATCACGGTGCTCCTTAGCAGATAATGAACCTAGCAGAAGACTTCATTGCCCAAGATAATACAGGTTTGTCAATCTTCTACCCAAATAATGTTAAACTTAAGGTTCTGTTTGAATATCAGCGATGCAAAATATCTCAATTGTCACATGCAAAATAGTGATAAAACAGATTAGCTCAACTTGAGGTTTTCAAAAACAAATATCCATTTGCATTAAACTAAAACGAAGTGAAAATATTGATTAATCATAATAATGTACCTTCCGATCTTCATTGGAACGTGAACGGCACCGTAACCTCGCAAAACATCCTTACCAAAGACGTCAACGCCATAAGCATGAAGGACGATTTGAGGCCCTTTAAAATTCAGAAACATGAAATAACGTACAACCGAATGGGTTTGTAGACTTCCATGAAATGTCAATTGGAAAGTTGAAATTGTTCTGATCATTGCAACCAACACCTTTAATAGAAGTTTGAGTCATCCCTTCATCGAGGCCCTGTCATATTTCTGTTGTATAGGTCATTTTAGAATCTTACGGTTAATTTGGTCCAGTCTTGACCAGTTGCGAAGCAGTACTTGCACCATATATAGTCATGGAGTGGAAACTATGGAATACATCAATAGCTTTAATATCTTACGTCAGCCTTTTCAATCTGTCCAGTGACTGACAACAGAAAGTAACCACCTAAACTACCATCAGATGACATTTTTGAAATACTACGGTGCTATGAGCATAGGATTAATGCCCATCTGATGTATACAAACGCCAGATATTCGATTTTCAATGTCAAATTGGGGAGCGTGTGAAAACTAATGCGTATCTCCGAACTGATAATTTTATATCGCTAAAGGACTTTTACAACCCATTGTTCTCCGGGCTACTGATTCATGGGTAAGCCTCTTAACCTTAACTCTTCACGCTTAAATGTAAAACTTGAGTTCTAGATCTTCCGAAACTATAGTTATCCTGCTATTGTTTATTAGGCATCAAAACTTAATCGACACATTTGAATCAATTCTCTGTGTGATGGTTCCATCAAAGAAGAGGAGTAGCCAAACATGTCAGACCTGGAAAACGGTCGAGATTTTTGGGGGAAAAAAGAGTATAGAAGAAATAATATTCTCGCACAGGTTCTGTCAACGTTTGGAAGGACAATAATAAGTTCAGAGCGGCTGGAAAATACCTACCACCTCTTGATATAGCGTTAAAAATCATCGTCAATCCAGATGTACTCAAAATCAAGTGCATTTGCTTGCCAAACTCGATGTGAAATATATGATATTATTTGTGGGAGCAAAGCTAGTCAAGTATGAGAACGTCGGCATGCGGCAAATTTCAGGTCTGTGTTGTACGTAGTTGCAGTCGGACTTAGTTCGTGTAAATTCCCAATGATCACAAACTTTCAAAAATCAGCAGGGACAGTGAAGAAGCTTACGTCAATACTCAATGCAACACTAAGATTAGGAGGGAAATGTTGTATTTTCGAACATGTTTGAATGATTTATTATAGCCGATAAGTAGGTAATTTTCTAAACTTCTAGTTAAATGCCCAACTAATTGATGTTGAAGGTACCACAGGTATTTGGAGTTTGACAACGCTTTAACCAGTAACACCTAATATGAAGCGTACCCACCAAGTGAAATCAAAAGACAGAAGCGAGGAGGTTTGAAGATATATTTGATAGGCTATCAATATATCGAGAATCGTCTGATCTAATCTGGCTACCGATTGCAGTAAATGTTGAGCACGGCGTTCCCCTAGCGATCTGGTGCGGATGCATGACCGAGCGCTTTCAGTTAGGTGAGTCCATTAAAACATGTGTTCAGCATCCAATGTCGAAAACTTACAGAGCTATTTATTTCGGAGATTTTATTTGCCGCTACAATGTGTTACGGTTACAATTTATTGTATATTTTTCTTCTTGGTTGGAGGCTATCTTGAGTTCCCGAGCGCTTGAACCGATCACATCAGTGGTGAAATTAATCTGATGATTGTCATCTGAACTGTCGAGTTGATTCACACAAAAAGCGTGCTCACACTGAACTTGTTAACAAAACTTAACAAGAAAGTTTGATCTCATGTTTGACCCATCAATTTCTGAATATATCATCGTGATTTCGACATTTTATTCAACTTCTTGAATGTTATCACACCGAATCAAATCATATTTAGTAATTGATGTGCGGTAATTAAAAGAAATAATGAACTTCTGAATATAGATCATTTCAAAACATGCAGTTTAATGATTGTTTCCGATGAAACATGTTTCTACACAATGATATTATACATATATCATCATAGAAATACATCCGGTGATGTGTGTTGGCTGTCGATGGTATACATTTGTCCAAATGTTTATATGAGCAAAGATTAGAACACAATAATATTCTGAGCACGGTTGAACAAGTCCTATACTATCACGGTGCTCCTTAGCAGATAATGAACCTAGCAGAAGACTTCATTGCCCAAGATAATACAGGTTTGTCAATCTTCTACCCAAATAATGTTAAACTTAAGGTTCTGTTTGAATATCAGCGATGCAAAATATCTCAATTGTCACATGCAAAATAGTGATAAAACAGATTAGCTCAACTTGAGGTTTTCAAAAACAAATATCCATTTGCATTAAACTAAAACGAAGTGAAAATATTGATTAATCATAATAATGTACCTTCCGATCTTCATTGGAACGTGAACGGCACCGTAACCTCGCAAAACATCCTTACCAAAGACGTCAACGCCATAAGCATGAAGGACGATTTGAGGCCCTTTAAAATTCAGAAACATGAAATAACGTACAACCGAATGGGTTTGTAGACTTCCATGAAATGTCAATTGGAAAGTTGAAATTGTTCTGATCATTGCAACCAACACCTTTAATAGAAGTTTGAGTCATCCCTTCATCGAGGCCCTGTCATATTTCTGTTGTATAGGTCATTTTAGAATCTTACGGTTAATTTGGTCCAGTCTTGACCAGTTGCGAAGCAGTACTTGCACCATATATAGTCATGGAGTGGAAACTATGGAATACATCAATAGCTTTAATATCTTACGTCAGCCTTTTCAATCTGTCCAGTGACTGACAACAGAAAGTAACCACCTAAACTACCATCAGATGACATTTTTGAAATACTACGGTGCTATGAGCATAGGATTAATGCCCATCTGATGTATACAAACGCCAGATATTCGATTTTCAATGTCAAATTGGGGAGCGTGTGAAAACTAATGCGTATCTCCGAACTGATAATTTTATATCGCTAAAGGACTTTTACAACCCATTGTTCTCCGGGCTACTGATTCATGGGTAAGCCTCTTAACCTTAACTCTTCACGCTTAAATGTAAAACTTGAGTTCTAGATCTTCCGAAACTATAGTTATCCTGCTATTGTTTATTAGGCATCAAAACTTAATCGACACATTTGAATCAATTCTCTGTGTGATGGTTCCATCAAAGAAGAGGAGTAGCCAAACATGTCAGACCTGGAAAACGGTCGAGATTTTTGGGGGAAAAAAGAGTATAGAAGAAATAATATTCTCGCACAGGTTCTGTCAACGTTTGGAAGGACAATAATAAGTTCAGAGCGGCTGGAAAATACCTACCACCTCTTGATATAGCGTTAAAAATCATCGTCAATCCAGATGTACTCAAAATCAAGTGCATTTGCTTGCCAAACTCGATGTGAAATATATGATATTATTTGTGGGAGCAAAGCTAGTCAAGTATGAGAACGTCGGCATGCGGCAAATTTCAGGTCTGTGTTGTACGTAGTTGCAGTCGGACTTAGTTCGTGTAAATTCCCAATGATCACAAACTTTCAAAAAATCAGCAGGGACAGTGAAGAAGCTTACGTCAATACTCAATGCAACACTAAGATTAGGAGGGAAATGTTGTATTTTCGAACATGTTTGAATGATTTATTATAGCCGATAAGTAGGTAATTTTCTAAACTTCTAGTTAAATGCCCAACTAATTGATGTTGAAGGTACCACAGGTATTTGGAGTTTGACAACGCTTTAACCAGTAACACCTAATATGAAGCGTACCCACCAAGTGAAATCAAAAGACAGAAGCGAGGAGGTTTGAAGATATATTTGATAGGCTATCAATATATCGAGAATCGTCTGATCTAATCTGGCTACCGATTGCAGTAAATGTTGAGCACGGCGTTCCCCTAGCGATCTGGTGCGGATGCATGACCGAGCGCTTTCAGTTAGGTGAGTCCATTAAAACATGTGTTCAGCATCCAATGTCGAAAACTTACAGAGCTATTTATTTCGGAGATTTTATTTGCCGCTACAATGTGTTACGGTTACAATTTATTGTATATTTTTCTTCTTGGTTGGAGGCTATCTTGAGTTCCCGAGCGCTTGAACCGATCACATCAGTGGTGAAATTAATCTGATGATTGTCATCTGAACTGTCGAGTTGATTCACACAAAAAGCGTGCTCACACTGAACTTGTTAACAAAACTTAACAAGAAAGTTTGATCTCATGTTTGACCCATCAATTTCTGAATATATCATCGTGATTTCGACATTTTATTCAACTTCTTGAATGTTATCACACCGAATCAAATCATATTTAGTGATTGATGTGCGGTAATTAAAAGAAATAATGAACTTCTGAATATAGATCATTTCAAAACATGCAGTTTAATGATTGTTTCCGATGAAACATGTTTCTACACAATGATATTATACATATATCATCATAGAAATACATCCGGTGATGTGTGTTGGCTGTCGATGGTATACATTTGTCCAAATGTTTATATGAGCAAAGATTAGAACACAATAATATTCTGAGCACGGTTGAACAAGTCCTATACTATCACGGTGCTCCTTAGCAGATAATGAACCTAGCAGAAGACTTCATTGCCCAAGATAATACAGGTTTGTCAATCTTCTACCCAAATAATGTTAAACTTAAGGTTCTGTTTGAATATCAGCGATGCAAAATATCTCAATTGTCACATGCAAAATAGTGATAAAAATTGTAAAACTATATTTGGCAAGTCAGTTGTCAGTATTTTAAACAACTTAAAAACTAAAATTCACAGTCATTTGTTAGGTGGAGTAGATAACAGGAAATTATATTTAAAAGCAACTTTAAAATAATCAAAATGCAGACAATGACACAGTTCTATTAAATTTCAAAGTATAAACACTAATTAGTTTAAAGAACTGCTTTAAACATGTCTTAGTACCAATATGCAGGTAATTCGAGAACTAACACTTTCTTATACGTTAAGTTAACCTAGCTGTAGCGCACAGTTTTCGAGTGTTATGGACTTTAAAGATAAATGGTGAACATTCACAAACATTTAGACATAATTCATGTGTGGTTCCAATATTATGGCAGAAACAATCTGTAAATAAAAGCAAACTACTGATGAAAAGTAGGTGAATTACATATATCTTCACCTCTCAGTTAAAAATAAAAAACACTGAACTTGTTAACAAAACTTAACAAGAAAGTTTGATCTCATGTTTGACCCATCAATTTCTGAATATATCATCGTGATTTCGACATTTTATTCAACTTCTTGAATGTTATCACACCGAATCAAATCATATTTAGTGATTGATGTGCGGTAATTAAAAGAAATAATGAACTTCTGAATATAGATCATTTCAAAACATGCAGTTTAATGATTGTTTCCGATGAAACATGTTTCTACACAATGATATTATACATATATCATCATAGAAATACATCCGGTGATGTGTGTTGGCTGTCGATGGTATACATTTGTCCAAATGTTTATATGAGCAAAGATTAGAACACAATAATATTCTGAGCACGGTTGAACAAGTCCTATACTATCACGGTGCTCCTTAGCAGATAATGAACCTAGCAGAAGACTTCATTGCCCAAGATAATACAGGTTTGTCAATCTTCTACCCAAATAATGTTAAACTTAAGGTTCTGTTTGAATATCAGCGATGCAAAATATCTCAATTGTCACATGCAAAATAGTGATAAAACAGATTAGCTCAACTTGAGGTTTTCAAAAACAAATATCCATTTGCATTAAACTAAAACGAAGTGAAAATATTGATTAATCATAATAATGTACCTTCCGATCTTCATTGGAACGTGAACGGCACCGTAACCTCGCAAAACATCCTTACCAAAGACGTCAACGCCATAAGCATGAAGGACGATTTGAGGCCCTTTAAAATTCAGAAACATGAAATAACGTACAACCGAATGGGTTTGTAGACTTCCATGAAATGTCAATTGGAAAGTTGAAATTGTTCTGATCATTGCAACCAACACCTTTAATAGAAGTTTGAGTCATCCCTTCATCGAGGCCCTGTCATATTTCTGTTGTATAGGTCATTTTAGAATCTTACGGTTAATTTGGTCCAGTCTTGACCAGTTGCGAAGCAGTACTTGCACCATATATAGTCATGGAGTGGAAACTATGGAATACATCAATAGCTTTAATATCTTACGTCAGCCTTTTCAATCTGTCCAGTGACTGACAACAGAAAGTAACCACCTAAACTACCATCAGATGACATTTTTGAAATACTACGGTGCTATGAGCATAGGATTAATGCCCATCTGATGTATACAAACGCCAGATATTCGATTTTCAATGTCAAATTGGGGAGCGTGTGAAAACTAATGCGTATCTCCGAACTGATAATTTTATATCGCTAAAGGACTTTTACAACCCATTGTTCTCCGGGCTACTGATTCATGGGTAAGCCTCTTAACCTTAACTCTTCACGCTTAAATGTAAAACTTGAGTTCTAGATCTTCCGAAACTATAGTTATCCTGCTATTGTTTATTAGGCATCAAAACTTAATCGACACATTTGAATCAATTCTCTGTGTGATGGTTCCATCAAAGAAGAGGAGTAGCCAAACATGTCAGACCTGGAAAACGGTCGAGATTTTTGGGGGAAAAAGAGTATAGAAGAAATAATATTCTCGCACAGGTTCTGTCAACGTTTGGAAGGACAATAATAAGTTCAGAGCGGCTGGAAAATACCTACCACCTCTTGATATAGCGTTAAAAATCATCGTCAATCCAGATGTACTCAAAATCAAGTGCATTTGCTTGCCAAACTCGATGTGAAATATATGATATTATTTGTGGGAGCAAAGCTAGTCAAGTATGAGAACGTCGGCATGCGGCAAATTTCAGGTCTGTGTTGTACGTAGTTGCAGTCGGACTTAGTTCGTGTAAATTCCCAATGATCACAAACTTTCAAAAATCAGCAGGGACAGTGAAGAAGCTTACGTCAATACTCAATGCAACACTAAGATTAGGAGGGAAATGTTGTATTTTCGAACATGTTTGAATGATTTATTATAGCCGATAAGTAGGTAATTTTCTAAACTTCTAGTTAAATGCCCAACTAATTGATGTTGAAGGTACCACAGGTATTTGGAGTTTGACAACGCTTTAACCAGTAACACCTAATATGAAGCGTACCCACCAAGTGAAATCAAAAGACAGAAGCGAGGAGGTTTGAAGATATATTTGATAGGCTATCAATATATCGAGAATCGTCTGATCTAATCTGGCTACCGATTGCAGTAAATGTTGAGCACGGCGTTCCCCTAGCGATCTGGTGCGGATGCATGACCGAGCGCTTTCAGTTAGGTGAGTCCATTAAAACATGTGTTCAGCATCCAATGTCGAAAACTTACAGAGCTATTTATTTCGGAGATTTTATTTGCCGCTACAATGTGTTACGGTTACAATTTATTGTATATTTTTCTTCTTGGTTGGAGGCTATCTTGAGTTCCCGAGCGCTTGAACCGATCACATCAGTGGTGAAATTAATCTGATGATTGTCATCTGAACTGTCGAGTTGATTCACACAAAAAGCGTGCTCACACTGAACTTGTTAACAAAACTTAACAAGAAAGTTTGATCTCATGTTTGACCCATCAATTTCTGAATATATCATCGTGATTTCGACATTTTATTCAACTTCTTGAATGTTATCACACCGAATCAAATCATATTTAGTGATTGATGTGCGGTAATTAAAAGAAATAATGAACTTCTGAATAT
>NW_026137039.1:0-39326 GCF_000699445.3 Schistosoma haematobium | reverse complement strand
TATGTGACAATGCGTCAGCTACGACGTTGGTGTGTCCTTTGACAAATTGGATATCTGTCGTAAACTGGGAGATGTAATCCAGTTGTCGTGCTTCGCGAGGTGAATGTCGGTCGTACGATGTGTGGAATGAGTAACATAAAGGTTTGTGATCGGTCATGATGGTAAAAGTTCGTCCTTGTAGTAAAAAGTTAAAGTGTTTAACGGCTAAGTAGATAGCAAGTAACTCCCGTCCAAAGGTACTATAGCGTTCCTGGGCTGGTGACAATCTTTTGGAGAAAAACGCTATGGGGGTAGTCATATTGTTTACCTGTTGTTGTAATACTGCCCCGACGGCTTTTTGAGATGCATCGGTACACAGAATTAAGTGGGTTGTGGGGTCAGTATTTAGATATTGTAGCATGGTGGCATTAGCTATCATCGACTTTGCTTTTTCAAACGCTGTTTTGGCATCAAGAGATAGGTTGAATGTTTGATTCTTCTCTCTCTTCGTACCTTTTTTGTCGGCTTTCAACAGATCGGTTAATGACTGTAATACTTCAGCACAATGTGGTAAGAAACGGCGGTAAAAATTACACATACTGAGGAAGCGTAGTAATGACTTCACCGAGGTTGGTTCGGGATAATTGGTAATAGCTTCAACCTTTTCTGGGAGTGGTTTGATGCCTTGAGAGTCAATGTAATGTCCAAAAAACTCTAAGGCTGGGACTGCGAATATGCATTTCGAAGGATTGATGACGACGCCATGTTTTTTAAAACGATCAAAAGGGGTCTGGACATGTTGGATATGCTCTTCTAAAGATGAGCTTGCAATGAGAACATCGTCGATGTATGCAAACACGAAATCAAGGCCTCTTGTTACGTTATCCATGAAGCGTTAGAATGTCTGCGCAGCGTTTTTTAATCCGAATGGCATCCTTAGAAACTCAAACAGGCCAAAGGGTGTGATGATGGCTGTTTTCTCGATGTCTTCTGGTGCCATCGGAATTTGATGGTATGCACTCACTAGGTCGAGCTTCGAGAAGATGCATTTACCATGTAAATTTAACGCGAAGTCATGTATATGTGGAATAGGATACCTATCCGGGATGGTTTGATTGTTTAATCGTCGATAGTCACCACACGGACGCCAATCTTGGTCCTTCTTTGGTACCATGTGTAACGGCGAGGCCCAGGGGCTGTTGGATGGTCTGATAATACCAAGTTGCATCATATGTTCGAATTCTCTTTTAGCTACTTGCAGCTTGCTTGGTGGTAGTCTCCTCGCCCTGGCGCTAATAGGTGGTCCGGTGGTAGTGATGTGGTGTTGTACCAGCTGTGGGTTACCTTCCTTTTGGTAATCTGATTTCGTAATGCACTGGTATTCTGTTAGAATGTCGTTGAAGATGTTGTTCACAGGTTTCATTATTCGAACACCATGGATCTCGTTGTCGTTGGAGAGTGTATCATTTACCTGTAAACGTGTGTTTACGTCGATTAATCTCTTGTTGGTCATATCAACTAACAGGTTGTACGCACTAAGAAAATCGGCCCCGAGGATGGGTCGTTTGACTTGAGCAACTATGAATACCCATGTGAATCTTCTACGGAGCCCGAGATCTAATATAAGAGATTGTTCTCCATAAGTTTTGATAACTGATTCGTTAGCCGCTACCAAGGACAATTTAGTGCTTGTCGTATGTTGTCTGCGTGAGAGATGGAGTGGGATGATGCTGATTTCTGCTCCAGTATCGACTAAGAAGTCTGAGCCAGAAATACGATCCCTGATGTGGAAGAGGCGGCTGACATGTTGGCCAGTAACAGCTGCCGCTATTACTGTCTGGCCACTTCGTTTCCCTGATGGTCTGGCTTGCTTGCCGTGAAGTTGCACGGTTTTGTGCAACGACGTGCTTTCTCACCATAATTCGAATGATACCAACAAATTCCGGCTGCCCGCTTAGGTGACCTAAGACGATGTCTGGATGCTGATCTCCTTCTGGACCTAGATCTGGGGCGTCGAGAATGGATGGTGGAGATAGTCGCCTGCAGTGATGCTAGCTGCCGTGTTAAGTGTGCCATTTGTTGCTGCATGTCAAGAGTAGGGTTCATAGCATCTCTACTAGCGGGTTGTACAGCGTTAATTCCCCGACTATCGGGATATATTTCTATTATCTTATCGGCCATGTCTGCTAAATCATCAAGACTGACAGTGGCTCCTGATACGCTGAGAATTTGTCTGACGCTATAAGGTAACCTTTGTGACCACATCTGCTTAAGTAATGCTTCGTCTAACTTGCATGAACCTGCTAGTTGTCTCATATGTCTAAGCAACTGTGAAGGTCTTTTGTCCCCTAACTCGCATGCGGTGAGTAGTTGCTGTAAGCGTTTTTCATCAGACTGCGAAGTACGGTGTATTACTGCGGCTTTTATTTTGTCATATGGGTCCGCTTCTGGTACGTTATCTATCAGGTCTCCGACTTCTGCTGCCACTTCTATGGGTAATGCTCCAACGATGTATGCATATTTTGTCGCTTGCGAACGTATACCTCTCGACAAAAATAATGCCTCAACCTGTGTAAACCAGATCCTGGGATTATTAACACCGTACGTTGGTAATCTTAGTTCCGAGATAGCGTTGATTGAGTTTAAAACATTGTCCTCTGGTTGTGGAGAGTTTAGAAGGTTGGTCGGTGAACTATCAATATCAATAAGTTTACCCGGAGAGTTCATAATGACAAAAACAAAAATATGGTGTCGTGCCGATTAATAATAATAAAAAAATTATGTAGATATATATAGTAAATGTCTATAAAAAAATAATCGAGGCTCACCAAATAATTGTGGTGGACCAAACAATATATAAACGCAAAAGTATCAACAAAGTTAATAGCAATCAATAGTAATATTAATATTTACAAGTTAAATGTTACAAATGCAATAACAAATTAGGGACGTTACTTAAATCGGCTAGTCGTTGCGTGTTCTGTTGAGTTTTGGTCTCAAAAATCCACAATTATAAATGCATAATAATTCCACAGAGGTAAACATGACGCCAATAAGTTTCTTTGATGTAGGATATAATGGGAATGACACTGCAGTCTGAAACGAGGATAATATCCAGTTTAGAACGCAATTGACTTGGTAACGAGCGAGAATAGAACAATGGGTATGTGCGTAATAGTGTATTTGTGAACAACCGAAAATGTGTGTCACGCTATGTTAGAATTACAACGGAAAAAGTGTTCAAGGTCGTTGACTAAAACAACACGTAAAGTTATTTAATGATAAATGTACATACAGTGAAAAATTGACAAAACAAATAGAAATAACATTGAAAACTATTTACAAAATAAGGTTGTCAGGTCTATCTCCACAAATTAATATTGCTCTTTGTGAAAGTCAAGATTTTGAGACATTTCCGTGTAGTTCTATAATATTGACGCTTTGAAAACACCCCTTCTTAGGGTTATAGAGATTTTCGATTGTAATGTAAATAGGAATTACTTTTCACGTATTTTATCTAAACTCGGTGTTTATCACTGAGATCCGTCCTTCTTCCAGCTATTACTTTGTTCCGTTCCTTCTCGTCCAATGTTTTGTTTCACGTTGAAACTTGATACAAATTAATTGCAGATTATATTTTCTCTTAAATTTAGGCCACTTATTATGGTACTTCATCGGACATCATATTTCTCATGTTAATCTTCACTACACACTATTCTCACAAACTCTTTATTGCTATGGTAAATCGATGTATATACTCTCCTTTGTTTAACTGACTAATTACTCATCAATATGAGGATGCTAACTCTATTTTCCCGTAATTAAACGCTTGTTACTAACTCCCTTGACGCCTCATGTATCTCAGATTACTTCCACATTTGAACCCAAACAGTAGGGGAAAGGCGCAAGATATCATTTAAAGCTTTGCTTCAATGGTTAATCTATTCACAGGAAGTGGGATTTATTCATTGATTTTCATAACCATATAAGTAATATTCCAAACGAGATGTCACGTAGTTCTTTATTTTTCTAGATGTCTTCAACATCTATTTATTGCTGGATGGACAAAACGTTTTAAACCTTTTCCGGCTAACACTATAAACGGATATTTATTAACTTTTAACACTAATGAATTATTATCGTTGAATACACTAAAACGTTTGTTTAAAATACTTGGAATAAACCCTGGTCAGAGACTGTCCACTACACCAAAGGTTTGAATATTGGATTCAGTTTTCATTGCTTGTTTGCTAACTAACTTGACATATGCAGCTCATTTATGTATAAATGTTGGGAATTCGATACATCATTTTCAAAGGTTTAGGAACTTTTGATGTCATAATGTATCATGCGCAGCTTCGGTCTTACTAATTATGGAAGCTGTTCACTTGTGTTTTTTTATTGTTTCTCTTAATATTGAAAATTTTTTCTATATTCTGTGGCTGTTTCTCATAAAAATCTAAGTGCAAAAATTCACCATAATGTAATTTCTTGTGAGATGATCTACTTTCATTCTAAGATTTACAATATTTACTTTTCATGTTTCAGTTTCTAAGAGTACCAAGGACAATGAATCATCTTCCATACAAACAGGTGATAAGAATAGTGATTTTGCTGCATCACCTTCGAGTTCCGACTCATTTAGTTCTTCCTTGAAGGAGAATGCATCATGTGTGTTGCATGCTTCGACGCTCCCAGTTTACGAAGAAGGATTTGACGCTATCACTCAAACTTCGGATTGTGATATGTCCCCCGTAACTGTTGTGGATGATGATAATGGTGAAATTGAAATCGGATATGCAGCCGACAACAACGAAATAAATATGGATACTGAAGAATGTAAAGCTAAGACGAATGAGGAATGGATAGAAGAGATCAAGGCTTTGGCTTGTAAACTGCTTGAAAAATGGTCTAAATTACCGGTAAGTTCTTCACAATCTATAGGATTTACTGGTTATATATTTCATTATCATCATTTACTTCGAACTTGTTTTTATTATAATGCCATTTATATGTTTCTGTGTGTTATGATAGAAGGAAAACTACCGGATACCGCGATTGGAGCGTCAAGAGACCGAGAAAATGCTTCATATATCAAATCCAATTGGTTCTTCTCTTATCTCTTGGGGATCGGAATACAAAGGTTGGTACTTACTTACTTACTTACTCACGCCTGTTACTCCTCGTGAAGGAGCATAGGCCGCTCACCAGCATTCTCCATCCAACCCTGCCCTGGGCAATCCTTTCTAGCTCCGTCCAGTTGTAATTCATCGTTTTTATATCTGCTTCTATTATCCGACGCAATGTGTTCTTTGGCCTTCCTCTTTTTCGCTTCCCTTCAGGATTCCAAGTTAGGGCTTGCCTCGTGATGCAGTTTGACGATTTGCGTAATGTATGTCCTATCCATTTCCATCGTCTTTTCCTAATTTCTTCTTCAGCTGGAAGTTGGTTTGTTCTCTCCCACAGAAGGCTATTGCTGATGGTATCCGGCCAATGGATGTTGAGTATCTTGCGTAGACAGCTATTTATAAATACTTGTACCTTCTTGATTGTGGTTGTTGTAGTTCTCCAAGTTTCAGCTCCATACAGTAGAACTGCCTTGACGTTCGTATTGAAGATTCTCACTTTGATATTGGTTGAAAGTTGTTTTGAGTTCCATATGTTCTTCAATTGTAGGAATGCGACCCTTGCTTTGCCGATCCTCGCCTTTACGTCTGCATCGGATCCTCCTTGTTCATCGATGATGCTTCCCAGGTATGTGGAGGACTCTACATCTTCCAGAGTTTCGCCATCAAGTGTGATTGGATTGCTGTTCTCCGCTTTGAATTTGAGGACCTTAGTTTTCTCTTTGTGTATGCTGAGGCCTACTGATGCAGAGACTGCTGCTACACTGGCTGTCTTCATCTGCATCTGTTCGTGTGTACGTGATAGGAGGGCTAGGTCATCTGAGAAGTCCAAATCGTCTAATTGGTTCTGAGCTGTCCATTGTATTCCGTGTTTTCCTTCAGATGTTGAGGTCTTCATAATCCAGTCGACCACCAGAAGAAAGAGGAAGGGAGAGAGTAAACAGCCTTGTCTGACTCCGGTCCTTACTTGGAATGCATCTGTCAGCTGTCCTCCATGCACTACTTTGCACTGTAGTCCGTCGTATGAGTTCCGGATAATATTGACAATCTTCTCAGGGACTCCGTAGTGTCGAAGAAGTTTCCATAATGTCCTCCTATCTACACTGTCGAATGCCTTTTCATAATCAATGAAGTTGATGTATAGTGATGAGTTCCACTCAACTGATTATTCGACGATGATCCGTAGTGTTGCAATTTGGTCTGTGCACGATCGATCCTTACGGAATCCAGCTTGTTGATCTCGAAGTTGAGCGTCTACTGCATCCTTCATCCGGTTCAGCAACACTCTATTGAAGACTTTTCCTGGTATTGACAGTAGTGTAATGCCTCTGTAGTTTTCACATTTGCTCAAATCTCCTTTCTTTGGAATCTTGATGAGGTGTCTTTCTTTCCAGTCCATTGGCACTTGTTCCTTCTCCCAAATCTTTTTGAATAGAAGATAAAGCATGCTTGTGGTTGCTTCGATGTCTGATTTCAGTGCTTCAGCTGGTATGTTGTCGGGTCCTGCTGCTTTCCCGTTCTTGATTTGTCTGACGGCCATTCTAATTTCTTCCGTAGTTGGTGGATTGACATCAATAGGAAGATCTGTGTGTGCTGCTTCGATGTCCGGTGGATTCATTGGAGCCGGCCTATTCAGGAGTTCCTCGAAGTATTCTACCCATCTGTTACGCTGTTGTTGAATTTCGGTGATTTTCCTGCCTTCTTTGTCTTTGACCGGCCTCTCTGGTTTACTGTATTTCCCTGCTAGTTTCTTCGTTGTATCGTGAAGCTGTTTCATATTTCCTTCTCTAGCAACTTTTTCTGCCGTCGTTGCTAGTTCTTCAACGTATTTCTTCTTGTCGGCTCTAATGCTCCTGCTCACTTGCTTGTTTGCTTCTATATATTCAGCTTTTGCTTGGACTTTCTCTGCTCGTGTTCGGCTGTTGTTTATTGCTGCCTTCTTGTTCTTCCTTTCTTTGATCTTGTCCAGTGTTTCTATAGAGATCCATTCCTTATGATGGTATTTCTTTAGACCGAGAACCTCTTGACACGTTGAAGTTAATGCTTCCTTGATGCCTTTCCAGTTGTCCTCCATACTAGTTTCTTCTTCCTTCAGTAGATCCTGTAAGGCTTGGAACCTGTTGTTGAGAGCTATCTTGAATTCATTGAGTTTGTCAGTACCTCGAAGGAAGGCTGTATTGAACCTTTGTATTGCTGTTTGTCCACTTGTCCAGTTCTTTTTTAGCTTCAGTTTTAAATTGGCTACAACTAGGTGGTGATCTGGAGCTACGTCAGCTCCTCTCCTGGTTCTCACATCTTCCATTGTCCTTCGGAATTTTTTGTTGATGCAAATATGATCTATCTGGTTCTCTGTAGTGTGGTCCGGTGAGATCCATGTAGCCTTGTGTATACGCTTGTGTGGAAATATTGTGCCTCCTATGACTAATTTGTTGAATGCACATAGATTTGCAAATCTTTCTCCATTTTCGTTTCTTTCTCCCAGTCCATGTCGTCCCATAATATCTTCATATACAGTGTTGTCTATTCCGACTTTGGCATTTAGATCTCCCATCAGAATAGTTAGGTCGTTCCTTGGGCATTTCTCAAAGATTGACTGTAGCCGCTCGTAGAACTGATCTTTAATGTCATCGTTGCTATCATTGGTGGGTGCATAACATTGGATAATATTCATTAAGATCCCCTCCTTCTTTGTTTTGAATGATGCTTTGATGATTCTGGATCCGTGAGATTCCCATCCTACAAGTGCATTTCGTGCTACTTTGGACAGCATAAGAGCGACTCCCTGAGTGTGTGGAGCATTTTCCTCTTGGTGACCGGAGTATAGCAGCATCTCTCCCGTAGCTAGCCTTTTCTGTCCAGCTTGGGTCCAGTGGGTTTCGCTGATTCCCAGTACTGCTAAGTTGTATCTCCTCATTTCCATTGATATTTGACTGGTCTTCCCGGTTTCCCACATTGTTCGAACGTTCCATGTACCTATAAAAATTTTTGCTCTGGTTGTTAGAAGGGGCATCGGCCTCGTGGCTTCCGAAGGAACTCGGCTTTCACCATGAAGCATCATAATTCTTCTAAATGAAGACCTTCTAACTCCCAGGGCAGAGTTATAATGGTTTGGATTATTTTTTCTGGTAAGCGTTTTTTAGCGAGTTAGTTTTCTACGGGATGGGGACGCTAACCCCATGCCCAACCCTCCTCCTTTACCCGGGATTGGGACCGGCAGCAACCCTATAAGATCTACAGGCGGAGTTAAAGGTCGGTACTGTTTGGAACTAAATGTTTCTGTTCATTTCATAGAACTATTAGAAACTTAAGTTGCTTTTTATGTAAAACCATAGTTAGGGATTGCCTAGACCGAAAAAAGTTTTGATATAGGGGCTTTATGAAGACGTACATTTTCATGGTTTTCATCACAGACCGATTTTAGATTACTATTAAGAACGAGGAAGCACTGGACAACTGCTTCGTCCTAGTTTGGGATTCTTCAGCATTGCACATTCACAACAATCATAACTACACATGACTGCTTATTGTAATGCTTTACTTTTTCTTTGTGTGAATATCAGATTTCTAAGAATGTGTAGGTAAAAACGATTCAAATAACAATATCGAAAGGAGGTTTAAATGAAATGTTAGCTGAGTTTATGATAGCTGTAGACTCGTAAACAAATGTGTGATTCAATAAACAATCTGAAATTCGACTACACTGTATTTTAACATTGATCATAAAGTTATAACAACTAAATATTGTTTCTTTAATTGGTCAGTTATTTTTATTGTTTGGTTTATCAGATGAACAAGCAATATCCAATAAATCTTGGACTCAGAATAGTAACAGTAAATTCCAGTCAAATAAAACGTAAGTTTAAACACGATTATCTACTCTCCATTCATTGATTACCTATGCGTTTTCCCATATTAAATAATTCTAGGGATTTTTTACTCTTTATAAATATACCCAGGGTTTCCAGAACAGTGACAGGATACCAACTGTTTGCCGTTCGAATCAGTCAGTAAAGCATTTAAATTTCATTAAACCTACTATCACTCTTTTATCTTAACTAGTCCTTGCTGGATTGTTGTTGTTTGAGGAAGATTTACGTCTTCAAATGTACCACTTCCGATCAGTGGGCATTATACAGTGTTTCGTATTTTATACTTTATAGTTTTTTTAAAAGCTTCCTGTCGAAATAAGGTACACATGATTTTATACTATCTATCCCGATTTCATGAAATAGTGAGCACTTTCTGCAATACTATAATTAGTCCCCTGTTTTTGTTCTTTCTCAAGTCTGCGTGACAAACTGGTTTCATCTTTCATTCGAGAGCAGAATGGTCCAAAAGCATCCAACAGTTCGTCATGTTTGTCCAAAGCTGAGAGACGTATGCTTTTCGAAGCTCAAGTTAAAGCTAATGAAAATCAATGTTCATCTGAAAATTCTGTTCCTACATCGGATGATTTTGTGCAGACAAATCCATCTAATGACGAAAAGGATACAGATCATCTTCGTCAGGTAATTTTTTTGCTTGTTTCTTACCTTTATTTACTTATGATTCCATTTTTCTACAACATTTTATCAAATCCAAATATATTGTTTGTAACAGCCAACAATTAATTTCCTGATCAATATTAATTTATCATTTTGTTTTGTTTAATCCTATCGTATTTTAGTATTACTTTTCCAGTCAATATGATGGCTGCTCCCAAACTTCTGTGATAAAATCAAAATCTAAAATTTGTTTTTCTAGAATACTACTTCCATGAAATGTTCATTACTCTTAGTCTTATGGTCTTCACATAGTGTCTGATCAGTTGATGGCAAATTTACGAACATAAAACGTTATGTCTCGAGACCGCGGACTGATATCACATGCCAAGTCATCAGTCAGATTCCTAATTCTCGTTTTTGTCTGTTTCGTTCCTACCACTTCTTGTACAGCTTATTGTCTTCGATTTGATCAGCTACATACCTCACGAGCAATTTTGATTGTGAACTGATACAACTAACTTCCTATTGGTCCGCATCTCGCAAACTTCTCTCTTTACCTTCCTTAAGTCCAAAAGTCAGCAAACAGCTTCTACTTTATATGCTTCAAACAAACGTAGTTTATATACGGACATACCAGCCGCATCACGTCATAAAATGAAAAATTATACATAAACGGGCGAAAAGCGGGTATGAATAGGGTAAATGTAAGTAATAGAATGTCAACAAATTTTGAAGGCATGATAGTAGTTAATGCGTTAACCGAAAACTTATCATCAACAGAGTACATAAAGATAGTAACCCAGTTGCTTACTAATCAAACAACAAAATTATAATTAAAAATAATCCGTAAATTAGTACTAAAAATATTCACTTTATTATAATATTAAAAATTATCTCATACATCGACTCTCTTGTGAACGAGACAACTCAGAGTGATATTTCTAGAATATTAAATGATTTCGTGACATTTGATTTTCACTTCACAACTATAAACATTTAGGGTTAGATACATTGTGTTATGTCAATAAAATTTTAGTGATAAAATTATAGGCCGTAAATAAACCATGCTAAGAAATAGCAAATCACAAACCAGTAATATTTGGTTGATTCACTTTGCATCATTTCACGTTCGTGTTATTTGGTATTCGTTCTTTTCATTGTTTCAGCTATTACTCTGTGCACTTTTAAGTGAGTGCGGTCGAAACGATACTGCCCTTTCAAATCTTTTATCTAACATAGCTGTAGAATTGAAAAGCATGCCTGTTGTTTCTACTTTGTTACAAGCCTTACCTCGTATGTTGACTTTGATGTCCAGTTCCAACGATTCAGATTTGGTGAGTTATCCTCTAAATATTTCTTGTTGTGTAACGTTAGTCCCATTAGACAGATACAGAGAACCAGATCGATCATATTTGCATCAATAAAAATTCAGAAGATCAATGTAAAACTGAAGTTAAATAAACAATGGACAACTGGAGAAACGAAATTGCGAAGGTCCAATACAACCTTCCTTCGAAATACTGAAAAAAAATCAACGGATTCAAGATAACTCTCAACAATAGGTTCCAAGCCTTACATGATCTACTGAAAGAGGAAGAAACTACTATGAAGGACAACTGGAAAGAAATCAAAGAAGCATTAACTTCAACGTGTCAGGAGGTTCTGAGCTGCAAGAAGCATCATCATAAGGAATGGATCTCTATAGAAACACTGGACAAGATCAAAGAAAGGAAAAACAAGAAAACGGCATTTAACAACAGCCGAGCACGAGCAGAGAAAGTCAAAGCACACGCGGAATACACAGAAGCAAACAAGCAAGTGAGCAGGAGCATTAGAGCCGACAAGCAGAAATATGTGGGAGACCTAGCAACGACAGCTAAAAAGGTGCAAGAGATGGAAGTATGAAACAAATATATGACACAACAAAAAAGCTGGCAGAGAAATATTGCAATCCAGAAAGACCGGTCAAGGAAAAAGAAGGGAAGCTAATTACTGGAATTCGAGAACAGAAGAAAAGATGGGTAGAACACTTTCACGAACTCTTGAATACTTCAGCTCCACTGAATCCACCGGACATCGAAGCAACACACACAGACCTTCCTATGGATGTCACTCCGTCAACGATCGAATAAAGCAGGATGGTCATCAAACAAATCAAAATTGAGAAGAGAACAGGACCAGACAACATACCAGCTGAAGCACTGAATTCAAGCACAGAAGTAACTGCAAAGATGCCTCATATTCTATTCAGAAAGATTTGGAAGAAGAACAAGTGCCAACAGACTAGAAAGAAGGATACCTCACCAAGATACCAGAGAAAGGAGATCTGAACAAGTGTGAGAACTACAAAGGCATTACACTACTATCAGTACCAGTAAAAGTTTCAACAGGGTTCTGTTCAATTGAATGAAAAACTCAGTAGACATCCAACATCGAGATCAACAGGCCGAATTTTGTAAGGACCGATCATTCACAGACCAAATCGCAACAATATGGATCATTTTTGAGCAATCTATAGAATGGGATTCGCCACTATAGATCAGATTTCTTGACGGCGATGGGGGAACCTTTTGAAACCACCCTTGACACTAGAAGAAGAGTAGCTTAG
This sequence comes from Schistosoma haematobium, assembly GCF_000699445.3. NCBI lineage: Eukaryota > Metazoa > Platyhelminthes > Trematoda > Strigeidida > Schistosomatidae > Schistosoma > Schistosoma haematobium. Next base: position 27,129 of record NW_026137039.1, on the reverse strand, counting down.
AAGATCGTCAACATCATATGGAACTCATACGATGGGCTGTATTGCAAAGTCGTGCATGGAGGACAACTGATAGATGCATTCCAAGTGAGGAGCGGTGTCAGACAAGGCTGCTTATTCTCGCGCTTTCTTTCTTCTTGTGGTTGACTGACTGGATTATGAAGACCTACATATCTCAGGAGAAGCACGTAATACAATGGACAGTTTAGATGCAAATAGACGATTTGGACTTCGCAGATGATTCAGGTCTTCTATGTCACACGGCAACAGATGTAGATGAAGACGGCCAATGTTACAGCAACGTCTACAGTAGTGAACCTCAACGCAGAAGAGGAATGCCAATGAACACATTACGTCGGGAAATAGAAGCATATATGTAAAGGATGAATAACGATTGGAAAGAGCTGTAAGGTATTGCCCAGGACAGGGTTAGATGAAGAGTTCTAATGGGCTGCCTATGATCCTCAACGAAGAGTAACAGGCGTAAATAAGTAAATATATCAAACCAGACTTTATTGTAATGCACCATGCAAACTCCTAATTAGCTGTTGAGTTTACTACGATTGGAGTAGTTGAATGCCTAGACTACATGCATTGATTGATACTGAAGACATAAATTCATAAAGAGACACTTGAAGCGTGCACAAATTAATTGAAAGATTTTCGCTCCTAATCATACTAGTAAATAAGAAAGGATTAAGCGAAAGAGGCGTCTCAAACATCCCACTCAGTATAACGACTTCCCTCTAAGTCAGTCCGAAGCGTGGCTCTGATACATACCACCGCGGCACGGGAAAAATACACCAACAAAACTAACAAGAGAGTATCATAAGACCACCGAAAACAACCGTATCATTGGTCACCATTATACACACTTTATTCGACACAGACACAAACGAGCAAATGAGGAGGCATGAAATTGGCACATGCACCAAATAAACCATCGACTGTCACATATACCCCATCGCTATTAACAAAAAGGACCAGCTGATGGCTTTTCAGGCGGAAAATAGCTCCTATAACACCTAAAACCATGAATAAAGATCTCAGATAAAATTTGATGATTTATCTGATGTTGTAGTGTTGGGGGTAGCTTATTGGAAATTCAGTAAGCTTTTGATAAAACAACAGTGGGACAAATATTTTACAGTGGACGGAATAAACACCACTCCAACAGTACAATGTTGCAGTACAAGAGACGTAGAGCATGTGGTGTTTGAATTAATTAATGATTCTTTTGTACTTGTTGAATGCGAGATCTCGAATTCTAAATACAATACATTCGTTCGTACTTGTGTCGTAATTCTTGATTCAATTGCGTTAATTCTGGGGTTCTTTTATAACCCAGTGAAGATTAAGTGACAGGTGACTTCCGAGGACTGTTAATAGACTAATATTCTATAAATATTCTTATTGTATAATTGTCCAATAATTATCATGTTAAGTCTAATGGTGTCCTTGGAATTTAAATGGACATTTCCTATTGGCCAATATTTATTTCACTTGTCAGATATTGTTTTCTATTTTATGGTACGATGTGGTTTGTTTGATTAGTATATAAACAGAGTATGTATGTAATAAACGATTCGATTCGATTCATATTACAGAAGCTGGTATTGTGTTCTGGACTCAAGTGGAAGGGCTAGGAGGATATAGGACCAATAAGGACGCTAAACTGCTCATAACGGTTGAACGTCATTGGTTTGGCATAGTGCGAAATTGTATAAGTCGTATCCTGAAAGGTCGATACGTCGCGTGATATAAAACCCAGATATCAAGGTCACAACAGATTCATAGTTGATACGCTAATTCAAAATATTTATAAATATGACACACGCGTCGCGATGGAATCTACCATGGAAAAGTTAGATATCCATTCAAATTCTGAAGCACATGAGCATTATTTTAAACGGTTCGAAATCTGGGCTATGACCAAGGAAGATGCTGAGGATTTTAATATTGTGGTAAATTTCCTCATATTCATCGGAAAAGAAGCATATAACTTATTAAGAACTCTGGCTATGCCGGGAAAGCCTATCTCGCTTCCTTATACAACTCTCAAGGAACTGCTGCTAGACTTTGTTTAGTATACAAATTTTGAACGCAATAAAGGAAGATTTTGTAAAGTGATTCATGAGGATATAAAAAATTCCACCACATTACGTCATCCCAACCCAGTGCATACTCAAGGCTATGCAGATAATTCATTGAGGAGTTGCAATGCATTTCAAAAAGATGGGCACAAGTTTGGTCAATGTTTGTCCTGTGGCAAGTTCCACTCTTTTAACTCATGTAAATTTCGTAATTCTGAGTGCTTTAAATGTGGTGATATTGGACATATTCAGTCAGTCTGTAATACTAATGTTTATCTTGCTGCAACTAATATTCAGTCTTGTAATTCTGATTCTATTAAGTTGAGTATTTATAATGATCATTTATCTTTATCAATGATTTCAAAAGACAGTGTAGAGTCATATAGCAGTTCAGAGTTAAGTGAAACTCAGAATCCTTGTGAGACAACAGTTTCTAATCAATCAGCTTATCAGATTTCTCATGTTATTGTACAAGACATGGTTTTTCCTATTAGTTCACTTATTTCTGACGAAATTCCTTGCAAATCTGAGGAAAATATGTTGAATGAACCTAGTCATGATAGAAAACCTGACGCAGTCTTGATAGATGCTGATTTTTCTAATGATCTTTTACTCTGCAATGAGATTCTTAATAAATTTGAGGAAACTATTTCAGAAGAATCAAATCTTGATGTCATATCAAATATTATTTGTCCTCATAATGCATTTGTTTCTTGTGGAAAATTTGTTCAATGCGAACCACAAGTACTAAATGAGCTCGATTCTGATTACAATTCAGATGATTTCATATCAAATGCTGTTTATCCTTATCACAAAAACACTTCTAATGTTTACTCCAGTCAATGTGATAAATATGTTTTGAGTGAAGTCACATTATTCATAACTTGGGGATATAAAGATCCAACATTATTTCGTGGTGGAGGATAGTGTTGAAAAATCTATGGTTCAAATTCTAGATATTAATGATTTCAGTACAAAACCGACATGCTGATGGTATACAATTCCAGGTGAGTCTGTTCTGATTTCGGTTGTTAATTCCAATACTAATGAGCACATTCTAGATACTACAGAGTTTTTATCCAATACAATGTCGGACAGACTCAGGATGAACTTAAGAAGAAGACGTACAACCTATAACAGACAATTATATTCCAATTTAAGCTGTGGTAGATGTGGTGTTTGAATTAACTAATGATCCTTTTGTACTTGTTGAATGCTAGATCTCGAATTCTAAATACAATACATTCGTTCGTGCTTGTGTCGTGATTCTTGATTGAATTGCGTTAATTTTGGGATTTTTAGTTCGTACTATAATTCAAATAATTCAAAACATCAAACTGGCTTCGCCAGCAGGATCCTGTGATGGAATCATTGGATATACATTCAGAGCTCGATGCTTTTGAGGATTATTTTGAAAGGTTCGAAATCTGGGCTATGACCAAGGAAGATGCTGAGGATTTTAATATTGTGGTAAATTTCCTCATATTCATCGGAAAAGAAGCATATAACTTATTAAGAACTCTGGCTATGCCGGGAAAGCCTATCTCGCTTCCTTATACAACTCTCAAGGAACTGCTGCTAGACTTTGTTTAGTATACAAATTTTGAACGCAATAAAGGAAGATTTTGTAGAGTGATTCATGAGGATATAAAAAATTCCACCACATTACGTCATCCCAACCCAGTGCATACTCAAGGCTATGCAGATAATTCATTGAGGAGTTGCAATGCATTTCAAAAAGATGGGCACAAGTTTGGTCAATGTTTGTCCTGTGGCAAGTTCCACTCTTTTAACTCATGTAAATTTCGTAATTCTGAGTGCTTTAAATGTGGTGATATTGGACATATTCAGTCAGTCTGTAATACTAATGTTTATCTTGCTGCAACTAATATTCAGTCTTGTAATTCTGATTCTATTAAGTTGAGTATTTATAATGATCATTTATCTTTATCAATGATTTCAAAAGACAGTGTAGAGTCATATAGCAGTTCAGAGTTAAGTGAAACTCAGAATCCTTGTGAGACAACAGTTTCTAATCAATCAGCTTATCAGATTTCTCATGTTATTGTACAAGACATGGTTTTTCCTATTAGTTCACTTATTTCTGACGAAATTCCTTGCAAATCTGAGGAAAATATGTTGAATGAACCTAGTCATGATAGAAAACCTGACGCAGTCTTGATAGATGCTGATTTTTCTAATGATCTTTTACTCTGCAATGAGATTCTTAATAAATTTGAGGAAACTATTTCAGAAGAATCAAATCTTGATGTCATATCAAATATTATTTGTCCTCATAATGCATTTGTTTCTTGTGGAAAATTTGTTCAATGCGAACCACAAGTACTAAATGAGCTCGATTCTGATTACAATTCAGATGATTTCATATCAAATGCTGTTTATCCTTATCACAAAAACACTTCTAATGTTTACTCCAGTCAATGTGATAAATATGTTTTGAGTGAAGTCACATTATTCATAACTTGGGGATATAAAGATCCAACATTATTTCGTGGTGGAGGATAGTGTTGAAAAATCTATGGTTCAAATTCTAGATATTAATGATTTCAGTACAAAACCGACATGCTGATGGTATACAATTCCAGGTGAGTCTGTTCTGATTTCGGTTGTTAATTCCAATACTAATGAGCACATTCTAGATACTACAGAGTTTTTATCCAATACAATGTCGGACAGACTCAGGATGAACTTAAGAAGAAGACGTACAACCTATAACAGACAATTATATTCCAATTTAAGCTGTGGTAGATGTGGTGTTTGAATTAACTAATGATCCTTTTGTACTTGTTGAATGCTAGATCTCGAATTCTAAATACAATACATTCGTTCGTGCTTGTGTCGTGATTCTTGATTGAATTGCGTTAATTTTGGGATTTTTAGTTCGTACTATAATTCAAATAATTCAAAACATCAAACTGGCTTCGCCAGCAGGATCCTGTGATGGAAACATTGGATATACATTCAGAGCTCGATGCTTTTGAGGATTATTTTGAAAGGTTCGAAATCTGGGCTATGACCAAGGAAGATGCTGAGGATTTTAATATTGTGGTAAATTTCCTCATATTCATCGGAAAAGAAGCATATAACTTATTAAGAACTCTGGCTATGCCGGGAAAGCCTATCTCGCTTCCTTATACAACTCTCAAGGAACTGCTGCTAGACTTTGTTTAGTATACAAATTTTGAACGCAATAAAGGAAGATTTTGTAAAGTGATTCATGAGGATATAAAAATTCCACCACATTACGTCATCCCAACCCAGTGCATACTCAAGGCTATGCAGATAATTCATTGAGGAGTTGCAATGCATTTCAAAAGATGGGCACAAGTTTGGTCAATGTTTGTCCTGTGGCAAGTTCCACTCTTTTAACTCATGTAAATTTCGTAATTCTGAGTGCTTTAAATGTGGTGATATTGGACATATTCAGTCAGTCTGTAATACTAATGTTCATCTTGCTGCAACTAATATTCAGTCTTGTAATTCTGATTCTATTAAGTTGAGTATTTATAATGATCATTTATCTTTATCAATGATTTCAAAAGACAGTGTAGAGTCATATAGCAGTTCAGAGTTAAGTGAAACTCAGAATCCTTGTGAGACAACAGTTTCTAATCAATCAGCTTATCAGATTTCTCATGTTATTGTACAAGACATGGTTTTTCCTATTAGTTCACTTATTTCTGACGAAATTCCTTGCAAATCTGAGGAAAATATGTTGAATGAACCTAGTCATGATAGAAAACCTGACGCAGTCTTGATAGATGCTGATTTTTCTAATGATCTTTTACTCTGCAATGAGATTCTTAATAAATTTGAGGAAACTATTTCAGAAGAATCAAATCTTGATGTCATATCAAATATTATTTGTCCTCATAATGCATTTGTTTCTTGTGGAAAATTTGTTCAATGCGAACCACAAGTACTAAATGAGCTCGATTCTGATTACAATTCAGATGATTTCATATCAAATGCTGTTTATCCTTATCACAAAAACACTTCTAATGTTTACTCTAGTCAATGTGATAAATATGTTTTGAGTGAAGTCACATTATTCATAACTTGGGGATATAAAGATCCAACATTATTTCGTGGTGGAGGATAGTGTTGAAAAATCTATGGTTCAAATTCTAGATATTAATGATTTCAGTACAAAACCGACATGCTGATGGTATACAATTCCAGGTGAGTCTGTTCTGATTTCGGTTGTTAATTCCAATACTAATGAGCACATTCTAGATACTACAGAGTTTTTATCCAATACAATGTCGGACAGACTCAGGATGAACTTAAGAAGAAGACGTACAACCTATAACAGACAATTATATTCCAATTTAAGCTGTGGTAGATGTGGTGTTTGAATTAACTAATGATCCTTTTGTACTTGTTGAATGCTAGATCTCGAATTCTAAATACAATACATTCGTTCGTGCTTGTGTCGTGATTCTTGATTGAATTGCGTTAATTTTGGGATTTTTAGTTCGTACTATAATTCAAATAATTCAAAACATCAAACTGGCTTCGCCAGCAGGATCCTGTGATGGAATCATTGGATATACATTCAGAGCTCGATGCTTTTGAGGATTATTTTGAAAGGTTCGAAATCTGGGCTATGACCAAGGAAGATGCTGAGGATTTTAATATTGTGGTAAATTTCCTCATATTCATCGGAAAAGAAGCATATAACTTATTAAGAACTCTGGCTATGCCGGGAAAGCCTATCTCGCTTCCTTATACAACTCTCAAGGAACTGCTGCTAGACTTTGTTTAGTATACAAATTTTGAACGCAATAAAGGAAGATTTTGTAAAGTGATTCATGAGGATATAAAAATTCCACCACATTACGTCATCCCAACCCAGTGCATACTCAAGGCTATGCAGATAATTCATTGAGGAGTTGCAATGCATTTCAAAAGATGGGCACAAGTTTGGTCAATGTTTGTCCTGTGGCAAGTTCCACTCTTTTAACTCATGTAAATTTCGTAATTCTGAGTGCTTTAAATGTGGTGATATTGGACATATTCAGTCAGTCTGTAATACTAATGTTCATCTTGCTGCAACTAATATTCAGTCTTGTAATTCTGATTCTATTAAGTTGAGTATTTATAATGATCATTTATCTTTATCAATGATTTCAAAAGACAGTGTAGAGTCATATAGCAGTTCAGAGTTAAGTGAAACTCAGAATCCTTGTGAGACAACAGTTTCTAATCAATCAGCTTATCAGATTTCTCATGTTATTGTACAAGACATGGTTTTTCCTATTAGTTCACTTATTTCTGACGAAATTCCTTGCAAATCTGAGGAAAATATGTTGAATGAACCTAGTCATGATAGAAAACCTGACGCAGTCTTGATAGATGCTGATTTTTCTAATGATCTTTTACTCTGCAATGAGATTCTTAATAAATTTGAGGAAACTATTTCAGAAGAATCAAATCTTGATGTCATATCAAATATTATTTGTCCTCATAATGCATTTGTTTCTTGTGGAAAATTTGTTCAATGCGAACCACAAGTACTAAATGAGCTCGATTCTGATTACAATTCAGATGATTTCATATCAAATGCTGTTTATCCTTATCACAAAAACACTTCTAATGTTTACTCTAGTCAATGTGATAAATATGTTTTGAGTGAAGTCACATTATTCATAACTTGGGGATATAAAGATCCAACATTATTTCGTGGTGGAGGATAGTGTTGAAAAATCTATGGTTCAAATTCTAGATATTAATGATTTCAGTACAAAACCGACATGCTGATGGTATACAATTCCAGGTGAGTCTGTTCTGATTTCGGTTGTTAATTCCAATACTAATGAGCACATTCTAGATACTACAGAGTTTTTATCCAATACAATGTCGGACAGACTCAGGATGAACTTAAGAAGAAGACGTACAACCTATAACAGACAATTATATTCCAATTTAAGCTGTGGTAGATGTGGTGTTTGAATTAACTAATGATCCTTTTGTACTTGTTGAATGCTAGATCTCGAATTCTAAATACAATACATTCGTTCGTGCTTGTGTCGTGATTCTTGATTGAATTGCGTTAATTTTGGGATTTTTAGTTCGTACTATAATTCAAATAATTCAAAACATCAAACTGGCTTCGCCAGCAGGATCCTGTGATGGAATCATTGGATATACATTCAGAGCTCGATGCTTTTGAGGATTATTTTGAAAGGTTCGAAATCTGGGCTATGACCAAGGAAGATGCTGAGGATTTTAATATTGTGGTAAATTTCCTCATATTCATCGGAAAAGAAGCATATAACTTATTAAGAACTCTGGCCATGCCGGGAAAGCCTATCTCGCTTCCTTATACAACTCTCAAGGAACTGCTGCTAGACTTTGTTTAGTATACAAATTTTGAACGCAATAAAGGAAGATTTTGTAAAGTGATTCATGAGGATATAAAAAATTCCACCACATTACGTCATCCCAACCCAGTGCATACTCAAGGCTATGCAGATAATTCATTGAGGAGTTGCAATGCATTTCAAAAAGATGGGCACAAGTTTGGTCAATGTTTGTCCTGTGGCAAGTTCCACTCTTTTAACTCATGTAAATTTCGTAATTCTGAGTGCTTTAAATGTGGTGATATTGGACATATTCAGTCAGTCTGTAATACTAATGTTCATCTTGCTGCAACTAATATTCAGTCTTGTAATTCTGATTCTATTAAGTTGAGTATTTATAATGATCATTTATCTTTATCAATGATTTCAAAAGACAGTGTAGAGTCATATAGCAGTTCAGAGTTAAGTGAAACTCAGAATCCTTGTGAGACAACAGTTTCTAATCAATCAGCTTATCAGATTTCTCATGTTATTGTACAAGACATGGTTTTTCCTATTAGTTCACTTATTTCTGACGAAATTCCTTGCAAATCTGAGGAAAATATGTTGAATGAACCTAGTCATGATAGAAAACCTGACGCAGTCTTGATAGATGCTGATTTTTTCTAATGATCTTTTACTCTGCAATGAGATTCTTAATAAATTTGAGGAAACTATTTCAGAAGAATCAAATCTTGATGTCATATCAAATATTATTTGTCCTCATAATGCATTTGTTTCTTGTGGAAAATTTGTTCAATGCGAACCACAAGTACTAAATGAGCTCGATTCTGATTACAATTCAGATGATTTCATATCAAATGCTGTTTATCCTTATCACAAAAACACTTCTAATGTTTACTCTAGTCAATGTGATAAATATGTTTTGAGTGAAGTCACATTATTCATAACTTGGGGATATAAAGATCCAACATTATTTCGTGGTGGAGGATAGTGTTGAAAAATCTATGGTTCAAATTCTAGATATTAATGATTTCAGTACAAAACCGACATGCTGATGGTATACAATTCCAGGTGAGTCTGTTCTGATTTCGGTTGTTAATTCCAATACTAATGAGCACATTCTAGATACTACAGAGTTTTTATCCAATACAATGTCGGACAGACTCAGGATGAACTTAAGAAGAAGACGTACAACCTATAACAGACAATTATATTCCAATTTAAGCTGTGGTAGATGTGGTGTTTGAATTAACTAATGATCCTTTTGTACTTGTTGAATGCTAGATCTCGAATTCTAAATACAATACATTCGTTCGTGCTTGTGTCGTGATTCTTGATTGAATTGCGTTAATTTTGGGATTTTTAGTTCGTACTATAATTCAAATAATTCAAAACATCAAACTGGCTTCGCCAGCAGGATCCTGTGATGGAATCATTGGATATACATTCAGAGCTCGATGCTTTTGAGGATTATTTTGAAAGGTTCGAAATCTGGGCTATGACCAAGGAAGATGCTGAGGATTTTAATATTGTGGTAAATTTCCTCATATTCATCGGAAAAGAAGCATATAACTTATTAAGAACTCTGGCTATGCCGGGAAAGCCTATCTCGCTTCCTTATACAACTCTCAAGGAACTGCTGCTAGACTTTGTTTAGTATACAAATTTTGAACGCAATAAAGGAAGATTTTGTAAAGTGATTCATGAGGATATAAAAATTCCACCACATTACGTCATCCCAACCCAGTGCATACTCAAGGCTATGCAGATAATTCATTGAGGAGTTGCAATGCATTTCAAAAAGATGGGCACAAGTTTGGTCAATGTTTGTCCTGTGGCAAGTTCCACTCTTTTAACTCATGTAAATTTCGTAATTCTGAGTGCTTTAAATGTGGTGATATTGGACATATTCAGTCAGTCTGTAATACTAATGTTCATCTTGCTGCAACTAATATTCAGTCTTGTAATTCTGATTCTATTAAGTTGAGTATTTATAATGATCATTTATCTTTATCAATGATTTCAAAAGACAGTGTAGAGTCATATAGCAGTTCAGAGTTAAGTGAAACTCAGAATCCTTGTGAGACAACAGTTTCTAATCAATCAGCTTATCAGATTTCTCATGTTATTGTACAAGACATGGTTTTCCTATTAGTTCACTTATTTCTGACGAAATTCCTTGCAAATCTGAGGAAAATATGTTGAATGAACCTAGTCATGATAGAAAACCTGACGCAGTCTTGATAGATGCTGATTTTTCTAATGATCTTTTACTCTGCAATGAGATTCTTAATAAATTTGAGGAAACTATTTCAGAAGAATCAAATCTTGATGTCATATCAAATATTATTTGTCCTCATAATGCATTTGTTTCTTGTGGAAAATTTGTTCAATGCGAACCACAAGTACTAAATGAGCTCGATTCTGATTACAATTCAGATGATTTCATATCAAATGCTGTTTATCCTTATCACAAAAACACTTCTAATGTTTACTCTAGTCAATGTGATAAATATGTTTTGAGTGAAGTCACATTATTCATAACTTGGGGATATAAAGATCCAACATTATTTCGTGGTGGAGGATAGTGTTGAAAAATCTATGGTTCAAATTCTAGATATTAATGATTTCAGTACAAAACCGACATGCTGATGGTATACAATTCCAGGTGAGTCTGTTCTGATTTCGGTTGTTAATTCCAATACTAATGAGCACATTCTAGATACTACAGAGTTTTTATCCAATACAATGTCGGACAGACTCAGGATGAACTTAAGAAGAAGACGTACAACCTATAACAGACAATTATATTCCAATTTAAGCTGTGGTAGATGTGGTGTTTGAATTAACTAATGATCCTTTTGTACTTGTTGAATGCTAGATCTCGAATTCTAAATACAATACATTCGTTCGTGCTTGTGTCGTGATTCTTGATTGAATTGCGTTAATTTTGGGATTTTTAGTTCGTACTATAATTCAAATAATTCAAAACATCAAACTGGCTTCGCCAGCAGGATCCTGTGATGGAATCATTGGATATACATTCAGAGCTCGATGCTTTTGAGGATTATTTTGAAAGGTTCGAAATCTGGGCTATGACCAAGGAAGATGCTGAGGATTTTAATATTGTGGTAAATTTCCTCATATTCATCGGAAAAGAAGCATATAACTTATTAAGAACTCTGGCTATGCCGGGAAAGCCTATCTCGCTTCCTTATACAACTCTCAAGGAACTGCTGCTAGACTTTGTTTAGTATACAAATTTTGAACGCAATAAAGGAAGATTTTGTAAAGTGATTCATGAGGATATAAAAATTCCACCACATTACGTCATCCCAACCCAGTGCATACTCAAGGCTATGCAGATAATTCATTGAGGAGTTGCAATGCATTTCAAAAGATGGGCACAAGTTTGGTCAATGTTTGTCCTGTGGCAAGTTCCACTCTTTTAACTCATGTAAATTTCGTAATTCTGAGTGCTTTAAATGTGGTGATATTGGACATATTCAGTCAGTCTGTAATACTAATGTTCATCTTGCTGCAACTAATATTCAGTCTTGTAATTCTGATTCTATTAAGTTGAGTATTTATAATGATCATTTATCTTTATCAATGATTTCAAAAGACAGTGTAGAGTCATATAGCAGTTCAGAGTTAAGTGAAACTCAGAATCCTTGTGAGACAACAGTTTCTAATCAATCAGCTTATCAGATTTCTCATGTTATTGTACAAGACATGGTTTTTCCTATTAGTTCACTTATTTCTGACGAAATTCCTTGCAAATCTGAGGAAAATATGTTGAATGAACCTAGTCATGATAGAAAACCTGACGCAGTCTTGATAGATGCTGATTTTTCTAATGATCTTTTACTCTGCAATGAGATTCTTAATAAATTTGAGGAAACTATTTCAGAAGAATCAAATCTTGATGTCATATCAAATATTATTTGTCCTCATAATGCATTTGTTTCTTGTGGAAAATTTGTTCAATGCGAACCACAAGTACTAAATGAGCTCGATTCTGATTACAATTCAGATGATTTCATATCAAATGCTGTTTATCCTTATCACAAAAACACTTCTAATGTTTACTCTAGTCAATGTGATAAATATGTTTTGAGTGAAGTCACATTATTCATAACTTGGGGATATAAAGATCCAACATTATTTCGTGGTGGAGGATAGTGTTGAAAAATCTATGGTTCAAATTCTAGATATTAATGATTTCAGTACAAAACCGACATGCTGATGGTATACAATTCCAGGTGAGTCTGTTCTGATTTCGGTTGTTAATTCCAATACTAATGAGCACATTCTAGATACTACAGAGTTTTTATCCAATACAATGTCGGACAGACTCAGGATGAACTTAAGAAGAAGACGTACAACCTATAACAGACAATTATATTCCAATTTAAGCTGTGGTAGATGTGGTGTTTGAATTAACTAATGATCCTTTTGTACTTGTTGAATGCTAGATCTCGAATTCTAAATACAATACATTCGTTCGTGCTTGTGTCGTGATTCTTGATTGAATTGCGTTAATTTTGGGATTTTTAGTTCGTACTATAATTCAAATAATTCAAAACATCAAACTGGCTTCGCCAGCAGGATCCTGTGATGGAATCATTGGATATACATTCAGAGCTCGATGCTTTTGAGGATTATTTTGAAAGGTTCGAAATCTGGGCTATGACCAAGGAAGATGCTGAGGATTTTAATATTGTGGTAAATTTCCTCATATTCATCGGAAAAGAAGCATATAACTTATTAAGAACTCTGGCTATGCCGGGAAAGCCTATCTCGCTTCCTTATACAACTCTCAAGGAACTGCTGCTAGACTTTGTTTAGTATACAAATTTTGAACGCAATAAAGGAAGATTTTGTAAAGTGATTCATGAGGATATAAAAAATTCCACCACATTACGTCATCCCAACCCAGTGCATACTCAAGGCTATGCAGATAATTCATTGAGGAGTTGCAATGCATTTCAAAAAGATGGGCACAAGTTTGGTCAATGTTTGTCCTGTGGCAAGTTCCACTCTTTTAACTCATGTAAATTTCGTAATTCTGAGTGCTTTAAATGTGGTGATATTGGACATATTCAGTCAGTCTGTAATACTAATGTTCATCTTGCTGCAACTAATATTCAGTCTTGTAATTCTGATTCTATTAAGTTGAGTATTTATAATGATCATTTATCTTTATCAATGATTTCAAAAGACAGTGTAGAGTCATATAGCAGTTCAGAGTTAAGTGAAACTCAGAATCCTTGTGAGACAACAGTTTCTAATCAATCAGCTTATCAGATTTCTCATGTTATTGTACAAGACATGGTTTTTCCTATTAGTTCACTTATTTCTGACGAAATTCCTTGCAAATCTGAGGAAAATATGTTGAATGAACCTAGTCATGATAGAAAACCTGACGCAGTCTTGATAGATGCTGATTTTTCTAATGATCTTTTACTCTGCAATGAGATTCTTAATAAATTTGAGGAAACTATTTCAGAAGAATCAAATCTTGATGTCATATCAAATATTATTTGTCCTCATAATGCATTTGTTTCTTGTGGAAAATTTGTTCAATGCGAACCACAAGTACTAAATGAGCTCGATTCTGATTACAATTCAGATGATTTCATATCAAATGCTGTTTATCCTTATCACAAAAACACTTCTAATGTTTACTCTAGTCAATGTGATAAATATGTTTTGAGTGAAGTCACATTATTCATAACTTGGGGATATAAAGATCCAACATTATTTCGTGGTGGAGGATAGTGTTGAAAAATCTATGGTTCAAATTCTAGATATTAATGATTTCAGTACAAAACCGACATGCTGATGGTATACAATTCCAGGTGAGTCTGTTCTGATTTCGGTTGTTAATTCCAATACTAATGAGCACATTCTAGATACTACAGAGTTTTTATCCAATACAATGTCGGACAGACTCAGGATGAACTTAAGAAGAAGACGTACAACCTATAACAGACAATTATATTCCAATTTAAGCTGTGGTAGATGTGGTGTTTGAATTAACTAATGATCCTTTTGTACTTGTTGAATGCTAGATCTCGAATTCTAAATACAATACATTCGTTCGTGCTTGTGTCGTGATTCTTGATTGAATTGCGTTAATTTTGGGATTTTTAGTTCGTACTATAATTCAAATAATTCAAAACATCAAACTGGCTTCGCCAGCAGGATCCTGTGATGGAATCATTGGATATACATTCAGAGCTCGATGCTTTTGAGGATTATTTTGAAAGGTTCGAAATCTGGGCTATGACCAAGGAAGATGCTGAGGATTTTAATATTGTGGTAAATTTCCTCATATTCATCGGAAAAGAAGCATATAACTTATTAAGAACTCTGGCTATGCCGGGAAAGCCTATCTCGCTTCCTTATACAACTCTCAAGGAACTGCTGCTAGACTTTGTTTAGTATACAAATTTTGAACGCAATAAAGGAAGATTTTGTAAAGTGATTCATGAGGATATAAAAATTCCACCACATTACGTCATCCCAACCCAGTGCATACTCAAGGCTATGCAGATAATTCATTGAGGAGTTGCAATGCATTTCAAAAAGATGGGCACAAGTTTGGTCAATGTTTGTCCTGTGGCAAGTTCCACTCTTTTAACTCATGTAAATTTCGTAATTCTGAGTGCTTTAAATGTGGTGATATTGGACATATTCAGTCAGTCTGTAATACTAATGTTCATCTTGCTGCAACTAATATTCAGTCTTGTAATTCTGATTCTATTAAGTTGAGTATTTATAATGATCATTTATCTTTATCAATGATTTCAAAAGACAGTGTAGAGTCATATAGCAGTTCAGAGTTAAGTGAAACTCAGAATCCTTGTGAGACAACAGTTTCTAATCAATCAGCTTATCAGATTTCTCATGTTATTGTACAAGACATGGTTTTTCCTATTAGTTCACTTATTTCTGACGAAATTCCTTGCAAATCTGAGGAAAATATGTTGAATGAACCTAGTCATGATAGAAAACCTGACGCAGTCTTGATAGATGCTGATTTTTCTAATGATCTTTTACTCTGCAATGAGATTCTTAATAAATTTGAGGAAACTATTTCAGAAGAATCAAATCTTGATGTCATATCAAATATTATTTGTCCTCATAATGCATTTGTTTCTTGTGGAAAATTTGTTCAATGCGAACCACAAGTACTAAATGAGCTCGATTCTGATTACAATTCAGATGATTTCATATCAAATGCTGTTTATCCTTATCACAAAAACACTTCTAATGTTTACTCTAGTCAATGTGATAAATATGTTTTGAGTGAAGTCACATTATTCATAACTTGGGGATATAAAGATCCAACATTATTTCGTGGTGGAGGATAGTGTTGAAAAATCTATGGTTCAAATTCTAGATATTAATGATTTCAGTACAAAACCGACATGCTGATGGTATACAATTCCAGGTGAGTCTGTTCTGATTTCGGTTGTTA
Organism: Schistosoma haematobium; assembly: GCF_000699445.3. Classification (NCBI taxonomy): domain Eukaryota; kingdom Metazoa; phylum Platyhelminthes; class Trematoda; order Strigeidida; family Schistosomatidae; genus Schistosoma; species Schistosoma haematobium. The sequence continues at coordinate 11,221 of NW_026137039.1, read as the reverse complement.
ATTCCAATACTAATGAGCACATTCTAGATACTACAGAGTTTTTATCCAATACAATGTCGGACAGACTCAGGATGAACTTAAGAAGAAGACGTACAACCTATAACAGACAATTATATTCCAATTTAAGCTGTGGTAGATGTGGTGTTTGAATTAACTAATGATCCTTTTGTACTTGTTGAATGCTAGATCTCGAATTCTAAATACAATACATTCGTTCGTGCTTGTGTCGTGATTCTTGATTGAATTGCGTTAATTTTGGGATTTTTAGTTCGTACTATAATTCAAATAATTCAAAACATCAAACTGGCTTCGCCAGCAGGATCCTGTGATGGAATCATTGGATATACATTCAGAGCTCGATGCTTTTGAGGATTATTTTGAAAGGTTCGAAATCTGGGCTATGACCAAGGAAGATGCTGAGGATTTTAATATTGTGGTAAATTTCCTCATATTCATCGGAAAAGAAGCATATAACTTATTAAGAACTCTGGCTATGCCGGGAAAGCCTATCTCGCTTCCTTATACAACTCTCAAGGAACTGCTGCTAGACTTTGTTTAGTATACAAATTTTGAACGCAATAAAGGAAGATTTTGTAAAGTGATTCATGAGGATATAAAAATTCCACCACATTACGTCATCCCAACCCAGTGCATACTCAAGGCTATGCAGATAATTCATTGAGGAGTTGCAATGCATTTCAAAAGATGGGCACAAGTTTGGTCAATGTTTGTCCTGTGGCAAGTTCCACTCTTTTAACTCATGTAAATTTCGTAATTCTGAGTGCTTTAAATGTGGTGATATTGGACATATTCAGTCAGTCTGTAATACTAATGTTCATCTTGCTGCAACTAATATTCAGTCTTGTAATTCTGATTCTATTAAGTTGAGTATTTATAATGATCATTTATCTTTATCAATGATTTCAAAAGACAGTGTAGAGTCATATAGCAGTTCAGAGTTAAGTGAAACTCAGAATCCTTGTGAGACAACAGTTTCTAATCAATCAGCTTATCAGATTTCTCATGTTATTGTACAAGACATGGTTTTTCCTATTAGTTCACTTATTTCTGACGAAATTCCTTGCAAATCTGAGGAAAATATGTTGAATGAACCTAGTCATGATAGAAAACCTGACGCAGTCTTGATAGATGCTGATTTTTCTAATGATCTTTTACTCTGCAATGAGATTCTTAATAAATTTGAGGAAACTATTTCAGAAGAATCAAATCTTGATGTCATATCAAATATTATTTGTCCTCATAATGCATTTGTTTCTTGTGGAAAATTTGTTCAATGCGAACCACAAGTACTAAATGAGCTCGATTCTGATTACAATTCAGATGATTTCATATCAAATGCTGTTTATCCTTATCACAAAAACACTTCTAATGTTTACTCTAGTCAATGTGATAAATATGTTTTGAGTGAAGTCACATTATTCATAACTTGGGGATATAAAGATCCAACATTATTTCGTGGTGGAGGATAGTGTTGAAAAATCTATGGTTCAAATTCTAGATATTAATGATTTCAGTACAAAACCGACATGCTGATGGTATACAATTCCAGGTGAGTCTGTTCTGATTTCGGTTGTTAATTCCAATACTAATGAGCACATTCTAGATACTACAGAGTTTTTATCCAATACAATGTCGGACAGACTCAGGATGAACTTAAGAAGAAGACGTACAACCTATAACAGACAATTATATTCCAATTTAAGCTGTGGTAGATGTGGTGTTTGAATTAACTAATGATCCTTTTGTACTTGTTGAATGCTAGATCTCGAATTCTAAATACAATACATTCGTTCGTGCTTGTGTCGTGATTCTTGATTGAATTGCGTTAATTTTGGGATTTTTAGTTCGTACTATAATTCAAATAATTCAAAACATCAAACTGGCTTCGCCAGCAGGATCCTGTGATGGAATCATTGGATATACATTCAGAGCTCGATGCTTTTGAGGATTATTTTGAAAGGTTCGAAATCTGGGCTATGACCAAGGAAGATGCTGAGGATTTTAATATTGTGGTAAATTTCCTCATATTCATCGGAAAAGAAGCATATAACTTATTAAGAACTCTGGCTATGCCGGGAAAGCCTATCTCGCTTCCTTATACAACTCTCAAGGAACTGCTGCTAGACTTTGTTTAGTATACAAATTTTGAACGCAATAAAGGAAGATTTTGTAAAGTGATTCATGAGGATATAAAAAATTCCACCACATTACGTCATCCCAACCCAGTGCATACTCAAGGCTATGCAGATAATTCATTGAGGAGTTGCAATGCATTTCAAAAAGATGGGCACAAGTTTGGTCAATGTTTGTCCTGTGGCAAGTTCCACTCTTTTAACTCATGTAAATTTCGTAATTCTGAGTGCTTTAAATGTGGTGATATTGGACATATTCAGTCAGTCTGTAATACTAATGTTCATCTTGCTGCAACTAATATTCAGTCTTGTAATTCTGATTCTATTAAGTTGAGTATTTATAATGATCATTTATCTTTATCAATGATTTCAAAAGACAGTGTAGAGTCATATAGCAGTTCAGAGTTAAGTGAAACTCAGAATCCTTGTGAGACAACAGTTTCTAATCAATCAGCTTATCAGATTTCTCATGTTATTGTACAAGACATGGTTTTTCCTATTAGTTCACTTATTTCTGACGAAATTCCTTGCAAATCTGAGGAAAATATGTTGAATGAACCTAGTCATGATAGAAAACCTGACGCAGTCTTGATAGATGCTGATTTTTCTAATGATCTTTTACTCTGCAATGAGATTCTTAATAAATTTGAGGAAACTATTTCAGAAGAATCAAATCTTGATGTCATATCAAATATTATTTGTCCTCATAATGCATTTGTTTCTTGTGGAAAATTTGTTCAATGCGAACCACAAGTACTAAATGAGCTCGATTCTGATTACAATTCAGATGATTTCATATCAAATGCTGTTTATCCTTATCACAAAAACACTTCTAATGTTTACTCTAGTCAATGTGATAAATATGTTTTGAGTGAAGTCACATTATTCATAACTTGGGGATATAAAGATCCAACATTATTTCGTGGTGGAGGATAGTGTTGAAAAATCTATGGTTCAAATTCTAGATATTAATGATTTCAGTACAAAACCGACATGCTGATGGTATACAATTCCAGGTGAGTCTGTTCTGATTTCGGTTGTTAATTCCAATACTAATGAGCACATTCTAGATACTACAGAGTTTTTATCCAATACAATGTCGGACAGACTCAGGATGAACTTAAGAAGAAGACGTACAACCTATAACAGACAATTATATTCCAATTTAAGCTGTGGTAGATGTGGTGTTTGAATTAACTAATGATCCTTTTGTACTTGTTGAATGCTAGATCTCGAATTCTAAATACAATACATTCGTTCGTGCTTGTGTCGTGATTCTTGATTGAATTGCGTTAATTTTGGGATTTTTAGTTCGTACTATAATTCAAATAATTCAAAACATCAAACTGGCTTCGCCAGCAGGATCCTGTGATGGAATCATTGGATATACATTCAGAGCTCGATGCTTTTGAGGATTATTTTGAAAGGTTCGAAATCTGGGCTATGACCAAGGAAGATGCTGAGGATTTTAATATTGTGGTAAATTTCCTCATATTCATCGGAAAAGAAGCATATAACTTATTAAGAACTCTGGCTATGCCGGGAAAGCCTATCTCGCTTCCTTATACAACTCTCAAGGAACTGCTGCTAGACTTTGTTTAGTATACAAATTTTGAACGCAATAAAGGAAGATTTTGTAAAGTGATTCATGAGGATATAAAAATTCCACCACATTACGTCATCCCAACCCAGTGCATACTCAAGGCTATGCAGATAATTCATTGAGGAGTTGCAATGCATTTCAAAAGATGGGCACAAGTTTGGTCAATGTTTGTCCTGTGGCAAGTTCCACTCTTTTAACTCATGTAAATTTCGTAATTCTGAGTGCTTTAAATGTGGTGATATTGGACATATTCAGTCAGTCTGTAATACTAATGTTCATCTTGCTGCAACTAATATTCAGTCTTGTAATTCTGATTCTATTAAGTTGAGTATTTATAATGATCATTTATCTTTATCAATGATTTCAAAAGACAGTGTAGAGTCATATAGCAGTTCAGAGTTAAGTGAAACTCAGAATCCTTGTGAGACAACAGTTTCTAATCAATCAGCTTATCAGATTTCTCATGTTATTGTACAAGACATGGTTTTTCCTATTAGTTCACTTATTTCTGACGAAATTCCTTGCAAATCTGAGGAAAATATGTTGAATGAACCTAGTCATGATAGAAAACCTGACGCAGTCTTGATAGATGCTGATTTTTCTAATGATCTTTTACTCTGCAATGAGATTCTTAATAAATTTGAGGAAACTATTTCAGAAGAATCAAATCTTGATGTCATATCAAATATTATTTGTCCTCATAATGCATTTGTTTCTTGTGGAAAATTTGTTCAATGCGAACCACAAGTACTAAATGAGCTCGATTCTGATTACAATTCAGATGATTTCATATCAAATGCTGTTTATCCTTATCACAAAAACACTTCTAATGTTTACTCTAGTCAATGTGATAAATATGTTTTGAGTGAAGTCACATTATTCATAACTTGGGGATATAAAGATCCAACATTATTTCGTGGTGGAGGATAGTGTTGAAAAATCTATGGTTCAAATTCTAGATATTAATGATTTCAGTACAAAACCGACATGCTGATGGTATACAATTCCAGGTGAGTCTGTTCTGATTTCGGTTGTTAATTCCAATACTAATGAGCACATTCTAGATACTACAGAGTTTTTATCCAATACAATGTCGGACAGACTCAGGATGAACTTAAGAAGAAGACGTACAACCTATAACAGACAATTATATTCCAATTTAAGCTGTGGTAGATGTGGTGTTTGAATTAACTAATGATCCTTTTGTACTTGTTGAATGCTAGATCTCGAATTCTAAATACAATACATTCGTTCGTGCTTGTGTCGTGATTCTTGATTGAATTGCGTTAATTTTGGGATTTTTAGTTCGTACTATAATTCAAATAATTCAAAACATCAAACTGGCTTCGCCAGCAGGATCCTGTGATGGAATCATTGGATATACATTCAGAGCTCGATGCTTTTGAGGATTATTTTGAAAGGTTCGAAATCTGGGCTATGACCAAGGAAGATGCTGAGGATTTTAATATTGTGGTAAATTTCCTCATATTCATCGGAAAAGAAGCATATAACTTATTAAGAACTCTGGCTATGCCGGGAAAGCCTATCTCGCTTCCTTATACAACTCTCAAGGAACTGCTGCTAGACTTTGTTTAGTATACAAATTTTGAACGCAATAAAGGAAGATTTTGTAAAGTGATTCATGAGGATATAAAAATTCCACCACATTACGTCATCCCAACCCAGTGCATACTCAAGGCTATGCAGATAATTCATTGAGGAGTTGCAATGCATTTCAAAAGATGGGCACAAGTTTGGTCAATGTTTGTCCTGTGGCAAGTTCCACTCTTTTAACTCATGTAAATTTCGTAATTCTGAGTGCTTTAAATGTGGTGATATTGGACATATTCAGTCAGTCTGTAATACTAATGTTCATCTTGCTGCAACTAATATTCAGTCTTGTAATTCTGATTCTATTAAGTTGAGTATTTATAATGATCATTTATCTTTATCAATGATTTCAAAAGACAGTGTAGAGTCATATAGCAGTTCAGAGTTAAGTGAAACTCAGAATCCTTGTGAGACAACAGTTTCTAATCAATCAGCTTATCAGATTTCTCATGTTATTGTACAAGACATGGTTTTTCCTATTAGTTCACTTATTTCTGACGAAATTCCTTGCAAATCTGAGGAAAATATGTTGAATGAACCTAGTCATGATAGAAAACCTGACGCAGTCTTGATAGATGCTGATTTTTCTAATGATCTTTTACTCTGCAATGAGATTCTTAATAAATTTGAGGAAACTATTTCAGAAGAATCAAATCTTGATGTCATATCAAATATTATTTGTCCTCATAATGCATTTGTTTCTTGTGGAAAATTTGTTCAATGCGAACCACAAGTACTAAATGAGCTCGATTCTGATTACAATTCAGATGATTTCATATCAAATGCTGTTTATCCTTATCACAAAAACACTTCTAATGTTTACTCTAGTCAATGTGATAAATATGTTTTGAGTGAAGTCACATTATTCATAACTTGGGGATATAAAGATCCAACATTATTTCGTGGTGGAGGATAGTGTTGAAAAATCTATGGTTCAAATTCTAGATATTAATGATTTCAGTACAAAACCGACATGCTGATGGTATACAATTCCAGGTGAGTCTGTTCTGATTTCGGTTGTTAATTCCAATACTAATGAGCACATTCTAGATACTACAGAGTTTTTATCCAATACAATGTCGGACAGACTCAGGATGAACTTAAGAAGAAGACGTACAACCTATAACAGACAATTATATTCCAATTTAAGCTGTGGTAGATGTGGTGTTTGAATTAACTAATGATCCTTTTGTACTTGTTGAATGCTAGATCTCGAATTCTAAATACAATACATTCGTTCGTGCTTGTGTCGTGATTCTTGATTGAATTGCGTTAATTTTGGGATTTTTAGTTCGTACTATAATTCAAATAATTCAAAACATCAAACTGGCTTCGCCAGCAGGATCCTGTGATGGAATCATTGGATATACATTCAGAGCTCGATGCTTTTGAGGATTATTTTGAAAGGTTCGAAATCTGGGCTATGACCAAGGAAGATGCTGAGGATTTTAATATTGTGGTAAATTTCCTCATATTCATCGGAAAAGAAGCATATAACTTATTAAGAACTCTGGCTATGCCGGGAAAGCCTATCTCGCTTCCTTATACAACTCTCAAGGAACTGCTGCTAGACTTTGTTTAGTATACAAATTTTGAACGCAATAAAGGAAGATTTTGTAAAGTGATTCATGAGGATATAAAAATTCCACCACATTACGTCATCCCAACCCAGTGCATACTCAAGGCTATGCAGATAATTCATTGAGGAGTTGCAATGCATTTCAAAAAGATGGGCACAAGTTTGGTCAATGTTTGTCCTGTGGCAAGTTCCACTCTTTTAACTCATGTAAATTTCGTAATTCTGAGTGCTTTAAATGTGGTGATATTGGACATATTCAGTCAGTCTGTAATACTAATGTTCATCTTGCTGCAACTAATATTCAGTCTTGTAATTCTGATTCTATTAAGTTGAGTATTTATAATGATCATTTATCTTTATCAATGATTTCAAAAGACAGTGTAGAGTCATATAGCAGTTCAGAGTTAAGTGAAACTCAGAATCCTTGTGAGACAACAGTTTCTAATCAATCAGCTTATCAGATTTCTCATGTTATTGTACAAGACATGGTTTTTCCTATTAGTTCACTTATTTCTGACGAAATTCCTTGCAAATCTGAGGAAAATATGTTGAATGAACCTAGTCATGATAGAAAACCTGACGCAGTCTTGATAGATGCTGATTTTTCTAATGATCTTTTACTCTGCAATGAGATTCTTAATAAATTTGAGGAAACTATTTCAGAAGAATCAAATCTTGATGTCATATCAAATATTATTTGTCCTCATAATGCATTTGTTTCTTGTGGAAAATTTGTTCAATGCGAACCACAAGTACTAAATGAGCTCGATTCTGATTACAATTCAGATGATTTCATATCAAATGCTGTTTATCCTTATCACAAAAACACTTCTAATGTTTACTCTAGTCAATGTGATAAATATGTTTTGAGTGAAGTCACATTATTCATAACTTGGGGATATAAAGATCCAACATTATTTCGTGGTGGAGGATAGTGTTGAAAAATCTATGGTTCAAATTCTAGATATTAATGATTTCAGTACAAAACCGACATGCTGATGGTATACAATTCCAGGTGAGTCTGTTCTGATTTCGGTTGTTAATTCCAATACTAATGAGCACATTCTAGATACTACAGAGTTTTTATCCAATACAATGTCGGACAGACTCAGGATGAACTTAAGAAGAAGACGTACAACCTATAACAGACAATTATATTCCAATTTAAGCTGTGGTAGATGTGGTGTTTGAATTAACTAATGATCCTTTTGTACTTGTTGAATGCTAGATCTCGAATTCTAAATACAATACATTCGTTCGTGCTTGTGTCGTGATTCTTGATTGAATTGCGTTAATTTTGGGATTTTTAGTTCGTACTATAATTCAAATAATTCAAAACATCAAACTGGCTTCGCCAGCAGGATCCTGTGATGGAATCATTGGATATACATTCAGAGCTCGATGCTTTTGAGGATTATTTTGAAAGGTTCGAAATCTGGGCTATGACCAAGGAAGATGCTGAGGATTTTAATATTGTGGTAAATTTCCTCATATTCATCGGAAAAGAAGCATATAACTTATTAAGAACTCTGGCTATGCCGGGAAAGCCTATCTCGCTTCCTTATACAACTCTCAAGGAACTGCTGCTAGACTTTGTTTAGTATACAAATTTTGAACGCAATAAAGGAAGATTTTGTAAAGTGATTCATGAGGATATAAAAAATTCCACCACATTACGTCATCCCAACCCAGTGCATACTCAAGGCTATGCAGATAATTCATTGAGGAGTTGCAATGCATTTCAAAAAGATGGGCACAAGTTTGGTCAATGTTTGTCCTGTGGCAAGTTCCACTCTTTTAACTCATGTAAATTTCGTAATTCTGAGTGCTTTAAATGTGGTGATATTGGACATATTCAGTCAGTCTGTAATACTAATGTTCATCTTGCTGCAACTAATATTCAGTCTTGTAATTCTGATTCTATTAAGTTGAGTATTTATAATGATCATTTATCTTTATCAATGATTTCAAAAGACAGTGTAGAGTCATATAGCAGTTCAGAGTTAAGTGAAACTCAGAATCCTTGTGAGACAACAGTTTCTAATCAATCAGCTTATCAGATTTCTCATGTTATTGTACAAGACATGGTTTTTCCTATTAGTTCACTTATTTCTGACGAAATTCCTTGCAAATCTGAGGAAAATATGTTGAATGAACCTAGTCATGATAGAAAACCTGACGCAGTCTTGATAGATGCTGATTTTTCTAATGATCTTTTACTCTGCAATGAGATTCTTAATAAATTTGAGGAAACTATTTCAGAAGAATCAAATCTTGATGTCATATCAAATATTATTTGTCCTCATAATGCATTTGTTTCTTGTGGAAAATTTGTTCAATGCGAACCACAAGTACTAAATGAGCTCGATTCTGATTACAATTCAGATGATTTCATATCAAATGCTGTTTATCCTTATCACAAAAACACTTCTAATGTTTACTCTAGTCAATGTGATAAATATGTTTTGAGTGAAGTCACATTATTCATAACTTGGGGATATAAAGATCCAACATTATTTCGTGGTGGAGGATAGTGTTGAAAAATCTATGGTTCAAATTCTAGATATTAATGATTTCAGTACAAAACCGACATGCTGATGGTATACAATTCCAGGTGAGTCTGTTCTGATTTCGGTTGTTAATTCCAATACTAATGAGCACATTCTAGATACTACAGAGTTTTTATCCAATACAATGTCGGACAGACTCAGGATGAACTTAAGAAGAAGACGTACAACCTATAACAGACAATTATATTCCAATTTAAGCTGTGGTAGATGTGGTGTTTGAATTAACTAATGATCCTTTTGTACTTGTTGAATGCTAGATCTCGAATTCTAAATACAATACATTCGTTCGTGCTTGTGTCGTGATTCTTGATTGAATTGCGTTAATTTTGGGATTTTTAGTTCGTACTATAATTCAAATAATTCAAAACATCAAACTGGCTTCGCCAGCAGGATCCTGTGATGGAATCATTGGATATACATTCAGAGCTCGATGCTTTTGAGGATTATTTTGAAAGGTTCGAAATCTGGGCTATGACCAAGGAAGATGCTGAGGATTTTAATATTGTGGTAAATTTCCTCATATTCATCGGAAAAGAAGCATATAACTTATTAAGAACTCTGGCTATGCCGGGAAAGCCTATCTCGCTTCCTTATACAACTCTCAAGGAACTGCTGCTAGACTTTGTTTAGTATACAAATTTTGAACGCAATAAAGGAAGATTTTGTAAAGTGATTCATGAGGATATAAAAATTCCACCACATTACGTCATCCCAACCCAGTGCATACTCAAGGCTATGCAGATAATTCATTGAGGAGTTGCAATGCATTTCAAAAAGATGGGCACAAGTTTGGTCAATGTTTGTCCTGTGGCAAGTTCCACTCTTTTAACTCATGTAAATTTCGTAATTCTGAGTGCTTTAAATGTGGTGATATTGGACATATTCAGTCAGTCTGTAATACTAATGTTCATCTTGCTGCAACTAATATTCAGTCTTGTAATTCTGATTCTATTAAGTTGAGTATTTATAATGATCATTTATCTTTATCAATGATTTCAAAAGACAGTGTAGAGTCATATAGCAGTTCAGAGTTAAGTGAAACTCAGAATCCTTGTGAGACAACAGTTTCTAATCAATCAGCTTATCAGATTTCTCATGTTATTGTACAAGACATGGTTTTTGCTATTAGTTCACTTATTTCTGACGAAATTCCTTGCAAATCTGAGGAAAATATGTTGAATGAACCTAGTCATGATAGAAAACCTGACGCAGTCTTGATAGATGCTGATTTTTCTAATGATCTTTTACTCTGCAATGAGATTCTTAATAAATTTGAGGAAACTATTTCAGAAGAATCAAATCTTGATGTCATATCAAATATTATTTGTCCTCATAATGCATTTGTTTCTTGTGGAAAATTTGTTCAATGCGAACCACAAGTACTAAATGAGCTCGATTCTGATTACAATTCAGATGATTTCATATCAAATGCTGTTTATCCTTATCACAAAAACACTTCTAATGTTTACTCCAGTCAATGTGATAAATATGTTTTGAGTGAAGTCACATTATTCATAACTTGGGGATATAAAGATCCAACATTATTTCGTGGTGGAGGATAGTGTTGAAAAATCTATGGTTCAAATTCTAGATATTAATGATTTCAGTACAAAACCGACATGCTGATGGTATACAATTCCAGGTGAGTCTGTTCTGATTTCGGTTGTTAATTCCAATACTAATGAGCACATTCTAGATACTACAG